>NC_056743.1:224160718-224213218 GCF_019279795.1 Protopterus annectens
CCCCACTGTAGTGCGATCTCGGAATTAGCATATTTAAGTAACGGGGGTGTGGGGTGCAGGAGCAGTGCTAAGTCTAAGCATGGTTTCTGAAGAATGAATACTATAGCCTTGTAAGCATGCTTTCTGTAGGATTAATAATATAGTCTTGTAACCATGCTTTCTGTAGGATGAACAGTATAGGTAAGTCTGTATCATATTGTGGAACATTTTTTTCATCGAATACCTAATCGTTGAACCTGAATTGTTGAAGTCCCTGTTCAGCGGACATCCTATTCATTGAATGAAAATTCATCGAAGTGTTTTAGTTGGCCAACCTGAAAAAAAAAATGTTGGGTGATTGATATGCTAACTGGCCATGATTATCCATTACCTCACTGTAGTGTGATCTCGGAGTTGGTATATATAATTTTTTAGGGGGTGCAAGGGGGCAAAGTCCCCCTGCAAAAACCTAAAAAAAGTTTACCTTTCATGGTGTTGGCCAACTAATACACTTTGATGAATACCCCTTCACTGAATAGGTTGTTCACCGAATAGAGATTTTGACAATTCAGGTTCAACAACTAGGTATTTGATGTAAAAAAAAGTTCGACAATATGACATAGACCCATACAGACTTGTTGTAAGCATGGTTTCTGAAGGATGAATAGTATAGTCTTGTAAACATGGCTTCTGAAGGATGAATAGTGTAGTCGACATTATGCTTTTTTATTTATCATGGTGACGTCTGTAGCAGGTATAACTGTCAGGAAGAGCAGAAGGCTTTCTTACCAGTGATTTGATTCATACCATGTGTATGTAATGCTTTTAAAGAGTAACAGTTGTTAAATACACAAAAATACTCACATTATTCATGTCAAGGTTCTAGGATGGCAGTTTCATACAGTATAACAAACAGAATTGTTGGTCTCAGTACTCATTTGTTTCAGAGTTATAATCTCAGAAATAAATATTCAGTGAAAGCCTATTATTTTTACTAACCCAGTATGCATTATTTTTATATTTAATAAATCTCAATTATGATAAAATTACCATGCTCATTATGACAGCTAATACTCTGCACTGCCACACTAAGAGTTCATTTGTAAAATGCTAGAAGTTAGAATCAGCACTCTGTACACTGTCTGATGTAGTCACATGAAATTTTGTGATTGCATAACATAATAGCTTACAGTGCTGTACCATGGTTCATGTTGGCACTCATGTCACCGGATCAGGTTCTGCAGGTATCAGTATCTAGCTCAGCTGTATTTCCACTTCACTGCTATGCAAAGCATCAGTGCCCTTTGTGAGGAATGCGATGCACTTCTACATTTCATGTTCACTGGCTAATTGCATAAGATAACGCTCAAGTTAATTATGAGTTATTTTTTTTATTCTATTACAGATTTTAATGTGGGTGCAAAACATATTCAAAATTTCTGCAATAGCGAAAAAAAATGCAAGTCCATAAACTTTGCATATATGATACTTAAAAAAGGTATCAGCTTGTCACTATAAGATAAACAGATAAAGGACTGACTGTGACATGGATATCACAAGTTCAATTTGTGGCTTGAGGACTAGATGAGCAGGGAAGGGCAGAATACAAATAAGTAAGAACTTCTTGCTGTTTTAGTCTCAGGGTCAGGGTGAGTTGTTAGCTAAACCAGCTATTCATCTGGATGCTTGGCCAGTGCTAATTGCACCAAAAAACTGTAAGACACTGGCTTGGCTCTTCCAAGCCAGTCACAGTGGCCCTCTTTGGGTTATGTGTGGTACCCAGCCAGTGACAGCAGTCTTATTTTGCATATGAATTGTAACATGCATACACATGAAACTGGTGTAGCATGTTCCTGCACAGATGTGTGTGTCTGTATCAGACACCTGGGGATGGGTAGAACTCAAACAAGAATTGTCTTACAGTCTTAATTAATGGCAGCATTCTTGTTGGCCACAGACAAAGTTGAGAAGTAGCACTCAACATCAAAAGGGGCTGTGAGCCATTCAGTGGGCTTTACAGCTCCAGGGGTGGGTCATTCTTAATATCAGACCTGTTCTGCAGGACTTTGGGCTGCCTCTCAGGACAGTCTTTGGCATGGGACTTGGTCAGCCATAGGCTGCAGGAATGGCCTGATGACCTGCAGACAGCCAGGGTAAAAGAGTTGTCATGCCTGCCTGAATGACAGCTTCTTCATGTTCAGGCTATACTGGTAGGGGTCAGGTGGGGTGCAATTCATGGCAGGAAAGCTGATGATTGGCTGACATGGAGGCAAAAAAGATAAAGAAAAAAAACTGGCATCAGCTGGTTAGATTCAGAAAAAAAACATATGCACTGTAAATGAGTCATTATGTATACCACTTTTTATTTTTGCCACTGATCATACAGGTGCAGCATTCAGACACATTGTACAACTTTCACCTCACCTCTTATATAACGGGAGAAAACAGAAATTACAAATGTCAGAGAGGCAGCCCCACTATGTAGTTTGTTGCAATGATGCGATACATGTTTTGTAACTGATAATTCTTGGAGTTGCTGGGCCAGTAGTGTGCACAGCTGGTTAGCATTATGCATCCTCTGTCAACAAGGCCCTGTATGATGGTAGATAAGCATGTATCACAGCTTACACACCATGGTGGTCAGTGCCTGCCCCATTTTGAAGGAACACACACAGTAGGAGACATAGAAGTACATCACTTCCAACCAACAGCTTATTCTTGGTAAATAGGTATCCTGTACATCGTGCAAGGATACATTAGTATATACTGTGGACTCCTGGGGCTAGGCTAGTATGTAGTAAATCGCAGCACCGTTTAGAATGTTTCTAAATTGCACTATACTAATTAACAATTCCTGAATGCTATTGCTTATCTGAATCTCATTTGGGCTTCATAATCCATGACTAACAAATGATTTGGACTAGCATAATGGTTAAAGTCTGGATGTGGCATTGGCATGATGACCAAGGATTTTGCCTCACAGATTCATGATACAGGTTTTGGTTCTGACCTCTGGTTACTGCCTAGACTTGTAATAGTCTGCTGACATATAGCCTAGTATTTACATAGGAACTTATAAATCTAAAAGTGCTGATTTCTGCCACATTAGGAGCATATATTAGTATCTCCTGTTTTCTGTAAAACTCACCAGTGCATGTAGGTATATTTATGCTGCTCCTGAACTGTAATTGCTTAGCATTTATTTTTCTTATTTTTTACTTTAGCACTCAGGACTAAGACTATGAGCTACCAATTAACTCTGTCCTGTAGTCCTGGGTTTGATTCCTTGGGTCTGCACAGGCCACCTGACTATTCTGGGTCACGGTACCTTTCAAAAGAGGCACGTATGCCTTACATCAAGTCTTAAAGCTGATGTTTTATGCATGAGCCTTTTCAGCTGGAATGCATATGTCCTCATCTAAAAAGCTGTTCTTTTTTTTTGGGGGGGGGTTCTAATAATGAAAAAAAAAATACAGGCTCCAATGAAGAACCCTCATCCCCTCTTTCTCTATTAATAGCTGCAACAAGCAACTTTCCCTTTAAATGCAACCCAGTTTTCGCTTGTATGTATCTCTATTAGCCTTCTCCCTTTATTAAAGATGAGCATCCCTCCTAAGCAGGTTTCTATGTTTTGTACCCACACCAGGTCACACTGAAATACAATAGGTTCTAGTTGTGTGAGGCAGATATACAACATTCAGCTGCTGAATTTGGCATGCATACCACTTTTTTTTTTACATGATGCATTATCTTTTTAAATTATGAGGATGCCAATACTGCTAGAATACTCAACAGCATTTGTTCAAAGGAAGGTATGGAATCAATGTCCAGAGCAATATGTGACTGTTAAACACTTTATCAAACAGTGCATGAAAAAAAAACTGTCAATGTCTGGATTGATTAAAATAACTATTGTTCCAGCATTTTAGATGAGGAGCTTACAGCACTACTAATCAGGACATGCATAAGTCATTATATCAAATGTTGAGGCTAACGCTGCTGTATTTTGGCTGAAAGAGCTATGCATCATGAAAGCAACACACTGCCTATTTTATGCCATATTTTACAAGCTTTTCCCAAAAGATTGCAATGCTAACTTCCAAACTGAGTCAGCCATAAAAATGACTCCTACCATTTACTACCCACATTTGACAAAAAGCAAGTCATCAAACATTCAGGTTTTACTGGTCTGTTAATATACAATTCTGGATGTTCCGCTGTATCTGCTTGTTCAGGCCCCGTGTCCTATATTTCATAATTTCTTAATAGTACCACAAATCCATACCTTCTTATGTCTGGGAAACCAACTATACATTTCAGTTATTTGACATGTTATTGGCCAGACAGCACCAAGGTGCTTTCTAGTTATATTAACAAGTAAGGAACCAAATATATACTCACACATTAATTTGACAGACGTGGCTGTTAAACAATTTTTTCCCCTATGACAATATTTTTTTCAACAGGTCACTGAAGTTGCCAATAAGACCAAACTAGTGATTGATTTGCCACTCGGTCTGTGGGATGAGTGAAAGATCAGTTTTAGTCTCCCAAATAGGAAGTGTACCAGCAATGCATAAACACTACAAAGAAGGCTGTGTGGGTACATGTACCTTTAAGAAAAGGGCAGTGCCTTTTGCAAAGATGCATGTGATGTGGAATACCTTTTCTAGTCCCCAAAGTAAAGATTTCAACATATTAACATCTCCTTTACCTCATTCATCTTCAGTTTACCATGTTTATTACCTTAGTAGAAATATATTCCATGCTATCAGAAGACAAGAGAACTCCATGGAGCCAAGAATATTTTTAAGTTGCTGAATATTCAAAACAATGCAGAAAAGGAATTTTTCAAACATGAGGAATGACATTTGAGTTAGTATCATTTCATTGATTTGTCACTTTTTTCACCTTTGCAGTTTTACAAGTAATATTTCACATTCAAACTATTGAATTTCTTGTCTCCTTTTCACAAAACTGCTCAACTCTGTCATGTTTGTTCTACCACATTAATAGCACACTGTACCTTTAAATCCTGTACCATCACCACAACCACCACCACTATCGCTAAGGCTGCAATGTAAGTTGTCAGAAAACTTGAAGCTTTGGATCCAGAAGTTTCAGTCATATTACACTGTGAGTGAGCTTACAAAAAATTCAGAAAAGGTACAAGGGGCAAAATTCCTACTTGCCACATGGGAATTTGCTATAAAGCTATTTAATACATTCATCCTCAATGAGATACTGTGGTGGTGGTGCTGCGATAGCGTTGTCACCTCACAGTTAGACGTTGCCCATTCGATTCTCAGTTAGAGCGTCTTCTGTGTGGCAACATGCGTGAACGGGCATTCCTTCATTGAAGGTTGTGCATTAGGCCCGGCAAGCCAGCACATAAAACTCTACTGCCAATCATTAGTGGACCGGAGTTCCGCTGTGGCGACCCCTAACCGGGAAAAGCCGAAAGACATCCTCAATGAGAAGGAGAGACAGGTTAGCAGATTTTAAAGAGAAATTTAGAGTATGTCGTCACCCAAAATAAATTCTGCCCTTTGTCCTTTATTTTCACAAGGAATTGAGGAACTAGTGAAACAGTTGATGTATATTTATCACAGCTAAATGACAGAGTAAAGAAATTACAGTTTAGTCAGACAGCCTGTTGAAAGAATCCAAATTGGCTTTAGATAAAAAAAATGATTGTGTGCAGAATGAAACAAAACAAAACAAGTACAATTAAAACAGCTTACTGAAGAAGGGAACATTTGTAATATTAAAATTATGGCTATAAATGAAGTAAGGATGAAGTACCGAGAGAGTGCATGATTTAGACAGAACCAGAAAAGAGGAATCCATGAGGCAGCCGTAGTGATGTCTCTTAGAGCCACGTACTTAAAATTAACTCTTCATGCAGTAGGTGTGGTTCAAGCATGAGAACATGAAATGCACACTATTTAAACACATTTACAGACTATGTGGAATAATTTTGCAAAACTATGTAAGAAATTAAATGTGTTGCACAAAATCTATATATTGTCAGAAGTAAGAATGATGGGGAAAAAGGGTGAAAATGTCTGTGGGCATTGAAGAAATACAGAAATAAAGTAAATAAAGCATGCTTTGCTTAGAAAATACTGAGAGCAATTGTTGATAGAAATGTAGATTATTAATCGAAAAACATTGACTTTAAGGTAGATACTAGCTAAATATAATATTTTGTTAGAATCTATATTTTATGGTTTGAAGTTAGAAAGCACTATACATAAATCAGTATGTTCTTCAGTGACACATTCAGGGCATAAGGTGGGTCCATCAAGCACTCCCTCCCCTCTCCTGCTCACTCTCAAGTATATCCTCACTTATCAGTCTTGTACATAAGATACTCGTTTAGAGGTTGATGCATTAGTTATTTCAGGGACATGGAAAAGGTTAGATGGTCACCCTGGAGGATAAACATGCTTCCATTTCCCTTGTTAACTTGATTATATCTCACAATGGAGTAACAGCTATTTCTGAGTTGTCCATATATGGCCACAGACAGGTATTAGCAATGATGGGTAATAAATTGATTTGAAATAACTATGGTCACTTTGGTGCACAATTTCTGATACAGCTGCCTCAGTTCAAACCTTATTATTTAAATCATTAATATACACATTTTCAGAAATTGTGTTTGTATTAGAGTGCCCATCTTTACAAATCTGAACAGATATTTTGGAAAGATTTTATATATATCTATATATATATATATATATATATATATATATATATATATATATATATATATATATATATATATCATCAAGAAGCAAATTCTGCAGACTTGGTGTTGAAATGGGTTGTATATACACAGAGCAGAGTAGAAATCTGACTTCATGATGGAAGAACTTGCTTGGAGACATGATATTTTGAAAATAACATTCTGTTAAGATGGTTTTGAAAATTATTTAACTAAGGATAGTGTCTAACTTTTGTGATGCAGCAGGTATGGCAAAGTATATGAAAGAAATCATAGATGATAATTGCAAAATATTTATGCTCAGAAGAACAAGGAAAGTTGAAATTGCCCATACAAGAGATAGAGCTAAAGGGCATTTTTCTGGCACAGGACAAAAAATGTCTGACTGGGACTCATTGACCTATGATAATTGAGAGAGCTAGGCACTGAGGATGAAGGCTCCCAGCTCACATACCTCTTAAACTCTTAGTACAAGAATTCTGGACAAAGCATAAAATAATTGAGGGACAAAAGCCCAAACCTAGGGACAGTGTTAACTGCCCTCATTTTGTTGGATTTAGTTTTTTTGTGTAAGAGCAACTAGATTGTTTTTTTGGTGACTGTGACTCTTATCTTGAGTTGAGAACTCAAGTGGCAGTTGTTTTGAATGCAGAGGCTTCCCATGGCCTCATTGAGAAGGTTAACATTAAATGTGCTTTTCGCTGGTTTAATTAAACCCCTCCCCTTATAATCTCCCTCATGTCATTCTCCTAAATTTCTTGCTAGTTAGCCTTTTCCATGTACTGACATTTGATATATTTATTAATTAGTAGCTCTACTGTTCCATTGGACTGTTTTAAAAAATTACCTAGCTTTTTATTGGCTACTGTTTGGATAATCAGGCTATGTTACATATTTATTCTTGTGGCTTGTACATTTTTACTGTATTCTGAAGAAGTTCTGCTCATCACAACATGAACGAAAGCGTTAAATAATATTTCAGTGTTTGTGTCATTTTTCTTTTTGCCATAGTTTTCTACAGTTATCTTATTGCAGTGGAAGTTGTTTTATTTATAGTAGTATTTCTTCCCTTTTGTGGTTTTATTATAGATTTTAAATATTGTTGTAAACTTAGAAAATTGCTAAAATAACAGAATGTTCACTAACATGCATTTTCTGTAAGATACGAAGTCTGAAATTGAACTGTACATCATTTCATGACTCAATCCAAGGCGGTTGGCCAGAAAATTACAAATTTTATGAAGAACAGACCAAAAATCTGAGGTACAAATCTGGACTTTCTGCAAAAATCTGTACAGCTAAAAGGTATGCCAGTTCTGTGATGTGAATACCTAAGATGCAACAGTAAGTAATAAATAAGGGGAAAGGTGAACAACCCCCTGCGATGGATATGTAGGGACAGCCTTTGTCCTGTACAGAAATGGACCACTCTTTATGCTGTTCTTGAAGGTGAAGTTGAACTTTTAAGTTTCACAGAAATAATGTTCAAAATTCAAAGTATGTCCCTGCCAGAGAACGATAAATTTAAGAATAAGCAGTCATTTCTTAAAGAATCAAACCTTGGCTGAGCTTTGAGGGATGTGGAAAATAATTCTTTGTGCAGCAGTAATGAGACAATAAAGCCAAATTGCCATGCGTATTAGCAGTTTTAAATACTTCCTGGTGATCCATTGCGACTTTAATTTTCCTTGAAGTAATTTAGGAAGCCAAAAATTTGTCAGAGAGCTGTATGGCTGTTTTATTGCTATTACTGTATTATATATTATTATTTCATTACTAGTGCACAAGCGGAGAGATTCCGGACTTTGTCAATGGAAATGCTCTGGGACAATTAGTCAGACTACCCACTAGGGGGAATAACATCTTGTATCTTATCCTTACTAATATGGAAGCATCTTGCATCATCCTTGTGTATCTTCATGACTTGTTAGGTCTGACCATAAAGCATAAAATTGAAATCAGAGATCCCTTCCACCCAAGTTACCTTTAGAAATTTCTTTAAGGGAAACTACCTACCCATAAGTGATACACTGGCAGGCTTTAAATCCCCACCAAACCTTGTTAACTCCACTGAATATGCAGAAACGTACTCCAGCACACTGTACCAGCATATAAACAGCTGCGTGTAGTGCAAACCCCAGAAACAAACCTGCAATGGAGGAACTATAATATCAACAAGCTTTATAAGAAAAAGAAAAGTATTTTAACCAAAAGTAAGAAGAGTAATTCCAAGAGTGTTAGAGCCCTTGTCACTGAAATAAGCAACAACTCAGGAGCCTAATAAAATCCACCAAAGCTATGTGTGACACAAAAATAGCTATATAAGCAAAGATAATCACAAGGCATTTTTTCAGTTATGTTCATAGGTTCATAGGTTCATACTGGGCTATCTGCCCTAGGGCATTTATAAGCCTAGCCAGAGCGTGTATGGCTTTCGCCACCCATTTTAAATTAATTTTGCTATGCCCTTTTTCGAGGTTAGTATACTGTGCCTCTGTCTAACAGTGACACAGAAGTGATACCCGGGGTAAACCTATGATCTCCTATCCACTCATCAAGATTCCTCTTGAAGAGAGTCAATGAGGGACTCTGGCTAACCTGGACTGGGATTTTATTCCAGAGTGAAGGGAACCTCTGGGTTATGAATCTGTCCCTCTAGCATGTCCTATTTATTTCAGTGCTGAGGTTCAAGTCCCTCGAGCACATAGCTCGATGGGATTTGGATTTTCTGAGGTGCAGCATGTCCATTAATTCCGGGTTGGACATGGCTTTATACGTCAGGCACAGATCACCTCTGACCAGGTGGTATGCCACTGAGTAGAGCTGGAGTTTCTTTAACCGGGCAGCATACGGCATCTGTTTGAGCCCCTTGATCCTCTTGGTGAGGTACTTTTGGGGTCTTTCCAGTTGCTGCAGGTGTCTGGTAAGGTACATCACAAAAGGGGCATTGTACTCAATTATGGGCCTGATGAGGGATGAGTAAAGAGGCATGATGACCTCCCCTGATCTAGATGTGAATCCCTTCATGATTAGGTGGGCTATATAAAATGTTTTTCTAACCACTTTAGCCATGTGGTTGTCAAATGAGAGATTGCTATCAACTTGGGTCCCCAGGTCCCTAATTACTTCTTCTGTACTTAATGGATTACCACCTATGTGGTAATTTGTGGGCACTTTGTTTTTGCCAAAGGGGATGACTATACACTTTTTGGCATTTAGCTTGAGGTCATGGCTCTGGCACCAGTTGTCTGTTTCTTTGAGGCCCTTTTGGAGGATGCTTGTGTCGGCTGGAGAGTCTATTATGGTGCCCAGTTTGCAGTCATCTGCGAACTTGGTCAGCCACAGTCCTTCCATGTTGGCCTGTACCTCCGAGAAATATATACCGAACAAGAGAGGTCCCAGGACTGAGCCTTGTGGGATGCCACTTGTAACTGGTTTGGATTCTGACATGGCTCCAGCTATTCTAACCATGTGGGTTCTGTCCATGAGCCAGTTTGCAACCCATCTAGTGACATAGGGGTTTATATTTAAGCTGGTGAGCTTATCTATAATGCCCGAGTGGGGTATTGTATCGAAGGCTTTTGCGAGGTCCAGGTAGGCTGTGTGGACCATCTTCCCCTTGTCAATGGCCTTGGTGACTGTTTCAAAGAAATCGACCAGGTTTAAGAGGCAGGATCTGCCCTTAACAAAGCCGAACTGGGTAGGATCCAGTGTCTGTAGGTCCCCAATATCTTTATTTATAAGGTCCATGATGATCCTTTCCATAGCTTTGCAGACTAAGCTAGTGAGACTTATGGGGCGATAGTTTCCAGGATCCGTTGAGGCACCACCTTTGTGGAGAGGGACCACTGTTGCTGTACGCCACTCTTTGGGTACATATCCTGTAGTAAGGCTGAGATTGAACAGTAGTTTTAGGTTTGGGTTTAGCTCTTCTTGGAGTTCATGTAGGACGCAGCCCTGGACACCGTCTGGTCCCATTGATGCTGTGTTTCTTGCTTTGGAGAGGACAGCTCTTACCTGAGCATCTGAGATGTCAGGGGGGCAGCACTCTGCTGGGATAGATATTAGCCCTTTTGGTGGGGAGTTTGCGCTGAACCTGTCAGCTAGGATGTTGGCAATGTCTGTGGGTTCGGTGTATTTTTTGTCATTTTGGACTAATTCTGAGCATATCTGGGAATTCCCACCCAGGTTCCTAACATAACTAAAGAAAGCCTTGTGATTATCCTTAGTGTCCTGTGCAATTTTTCTCTCAAGCTGGCCTTAGACGATTTTATGAGTGCCCGTAGTTTTTGCTAATACTGATCAGAGATGCCTTCCCTTTTGGGATTTTTCTCTATCATGTAGTAGCTTCCTCCTTCTATTGTATAGTTTGTTTATGGTTGGGGTCCACCAGACAGGACGCCTGCCTTTGGAGGATTGGGTCTTGGTTTTATTTGGGATTGGATGATCCATGCATTCCTGAAGGTGTTCATAGAATGCGTTTATAAAGGATTTTGCGGTCTGGGCCGTATTATCCACAGGCCCGGGGGCTTTGAAGGATTCCACCTCGGTTTTGAGGAATGTGAAATTTGCTTTAGAGAAGTTTTTCACTGTGGTTTTCTGGGCATGGGGTGGGGTCGGGATGTGAATATCCAGTGAGATTAGTTTATGGTCTGATCTTACCAGTGAGGGATACACTTCTGGTCTGGAGCATAGAGTCCCCATGTTGGTGATGATCAGGTCCAGTGTGTTTTCCCCTCTTGTGGGAGTGGTAACAAGTTGTTCCATAGCATTTGAGTTTATAAACTCTAGGAACCTTTGGGCTAGGGTGTTTGAGCTAGAGTAATGCTCCCAGTCTATGGTTGGGTAGTTGAAGTCACCCAATATAATGGTGTTTGGAGAGACCTTCATATTTTCCAGTGTTCTCAGGAAAGCCGAGTGGGGTTCCTGAGTTTGGGAGGGTGGTCTGTAGCAGGCTATAAACTGGAAGGCAGTTTTACCCACTGTTAGTTGCACATGGATAGTCTCCGATGCTTCGTGCTGTGCCACCAACCTGGAGGTGTGGGTATCTTTGACGAATATTGATACTCCCCCTCCTTTTGTGGTTCGGTCCAAGTTTTGGGGCCGAAAAGCATGGTATGAGGTATAACCTGGTAGTGCTGGGGTGCTCTCGAGCCTTGAACCAGGTTTCTGTTACTGCACAGATATCGATGTTTTCCATGCTAAGGAGAGTTTCGAGTGCATGCATCTTGAGGTTTAGACTTCTGGCATTGAGTAGCATTACTCTTAGTTTCTTATCCCTTGTGATACCTATGGAGGTGGGTTTGTCTTTTGAGCCTTGCCTAAAAATGCACTATGGGGGTAGCAAGAGCCTTTGCCAATATCCGAAAGCCCAGGAGTGACAGGTGCAAGCCGTCCCTAGCGAAGCATCGTGGCTTGTCGAGCATGTCATCCCAGGCTGACAGGCATTGGATCCCCTTTGAATGACACCAATACTTAAGCCAGTTGTTGAAATTGATAATCTTGTCTTCATACTGTGGCATCATTCTTGGTGAGGGTAAGATGCTACTCAAGGTCAGGGTCATACCGGCCTGGGCTACATGCTCAGAGAGCTCCTCTATGTCTCTTTTCATGTAGTCCAGGGAGGTACATCTCAGGTCATTCACACCAGCATGGACAATGACTGAGTCATATTTGTACTTGCCTTGGAGTGACCTGAGTGCTTGTGTTATGTGGCAGATCCTAGCGCCCAACAGGCAGCTCACCGTGACCTTCATAATTTCAAAAGCACAACAAAGCAATGCACTGAGCTGATTCTGAATGATGTTACCTACACTGAAGCTGAAGATATACAGAACCTACTGGCTGATAAATTTAGCTCTAAATTTACCCTCCTATTCCCTCCATCCATCCCTCAAGATATACTTGAAACTGCCTAAAAGTGATACCAAAACTTAAAAATACTGTAACAATTGGTCCTGACAATATCCTTGAATGCATTTTACATAGTATGAAGCACAATTTAGCCACACCCCTGACACTGTTCGATACCAGCCCCCATACAGGTTTTGTACCAAGAGAACAGATACAGTCATTCCCCTGCATAAGGGAAGATTTTTCACAGCACCAGGTAATTACAGACCCATAAGTCTGACTAGTCTCATATGCAAAGCCATGGAAAGACTTATCATGGAACTAATCAATCAGCATATTTGGAACCTCCAAATACTGGACCCATTTCAATTTGTATACGTCAAGGGCAGATCATGCTTGCTCATCTCAACCTGGTGTATTTTTTTGAAAAGATCACCAAAGCAATGGAATAAGGCAAAACAGTACATACCAAGTGCCTCAACCTGGCTGAAGCTTTTGACTCAATTCACCATGCAGGCATAATAGGAATGCTAAGTAAACTGGAAATAAACCCCTATGTCATGGGCTGGATTGCCAACTGGCTCACAGATAGGATGCAGGAAATCAAAACAGGGGAAGTTACTTCCACAAAGAGACCAGTCAGTAGTAAAGTTTCTAGGGTAATATGCTGTTTGGCATCCACTTTTTTGAAGTAAAAGACAATAACAAAGGTCTTTAGCTGAGTAAGTTTGCAGATAACTGAAGCTAGGAGCAGTCATTGAATCCCAAAATGACTTAGCCATCCTGCTGGAAGGTTTATCCCAAGTAAATATCTGGTGCCAAAATCATGGGCTGAAACTAAATGCCAAAAAATGTTTTATTGTATCCTTGAGAAGAGTTCTATGCCAGGGAACCACTATATTAACAATATGTCCCTAACAATTTACCCAGTTGTTCAGGATTTGGGAATTTATGTGGATAGTGACCTAACTTTTGAGCAACATGTCCATTGTTGTAAGAAAATCCTTCTATATTGCACAGCTTATAAACAAAGGGATTGTGTCTAGATCTAAGGATGTTATTAATCCCCTTTACTCAGCCCTCATTGGGCCAGTCATTGAATATAATGCCCTCTCTGCCATATATCTGACCAGACACATGAAACAACTGGAACACCCACAGAGATACCTTATTAAAAGTATACAAGGCCAAAGCAACATGTCCTACATGGACCAACTCAAAGCGCTGTAACTATACTTAGTATCCTACAGAATGCTAAGTTGTGACCTGTGTTGGTATACACTGCATCTGCCAACCCACTACTGATGGATTCACTGCATATCAGTAAGTCAAATATCATCAAAAATACTCAGTTTAGGGATCTAAACTTTTTTTTTTATATATCGCAGGGACCTGGCATTTTAACAGGGGTGTGTGGACTTTTTATATCCACTGTATATATTTATATCTATCTATATGTATATAATATATATATATATATATATATATATATATATATATATATATATATATATATACATATAGATATGTATATTAATGGAATTTCCTGACATTAACTATTTAAGAATCAGGAGTATTCATTGACATATTGTCAGCATATGAAACTGATGTACATATTCCACCATTACTTTAATGGGAAGGCAGGAAAAGGAGATTTTTTTCCAGTCCGTTAGTGCACAGCATTTCTTACCTGTAATATTTATGACGGTTTTTAATTTTGAAGAAATCTAAAGAACTGTCCAGACTATCATTAATTAGTAAATTACAAGGTGACAGTGCAACATGGATGGCCTATAAAATGTTATTTGTCTTTGTTTACCAGTAAAGTCTGACTGGGTAATAACCATTTTCAGCGGAGGCCCGGGAAGAAAAGCTCCATTGCTTACATTGCATTGTACTAAGTTCCAGTTAAAAACAGAGTGATTATAGTTTTATTTACATTTATACACAAACAGTAGTTACATTAATACATTCTAAAGTTTTACAGAGGTGGAAGTTACTAAAGAGTGGGAAGAAATATCCAGGGAATTGTTATGGCTAGGCTTGTATAGATCCTAGGGCCAATAGCCTAGTACCAGCCTATTAACCTATGAACCTAAACCACTTCTGCAATATCAACAGAATGGTTTGGAGGGACAGGTTTATCTGACAAAGGATAGTGCTGCTCTGGAAGGGACTCCTCATCCACACAAAACAAAGTTCATCCCTGTCCATATTTAAGTGCAACTTTGATCTATGGATGGAAATCAAATTTTACCCCAGGACTGCCTCCTATATTACTAATGGACAGATGCAGTTCCTAAAAGCTTTATCCCATGCATGGGTCTCCCCAAATTATCTAGGGTATGATCCTGATTATTCTTGTTAGGGGTTATATATAAATATCAACCATGGGATGGTTAATGCCACTCTATAACCAAATGGGATAGGTTAATTTGAGTACTAAAAGGGAAATTAGCAAGGCATAAAATGGCCAACAAGGGCAGCTAGCCTAGTATTACCGAAGAACTGATGCACCTGTTTATGAACCAATCATAATCCATTACAGTAAACTCTGTTTTATCCCTTTGGTATTACACAGTGGTTTAATTGTTGAAGTAATTTCATATAGATTCCTGGAAATGTGGCAGTATATATATATATATATATATATATATATATATATATATATATATGTGTGTGTGTGTGTGTGTGTGTGTATATATATATATATATATATATATATATATATATATATATATATAAACATATATGGGTTCCATACACTAGATCAAATTTTCACTAATTCGAAATAGTGCATGGAGTGCTCACTGCAGCGAAAGTGCACTTAATCGAAAGTGCACTTATGCAAAGTTCAGTACAAAGAACGGGTGTTGTACTAAAATTCCATGCAGTACTCCGGATGACTGCAGTGCAGTGAAGGACATAGCAATGTCCTCCACTATGGCGATAGTCACAACCTTAGGGTTAGGGCATGGGTTAGGGGATAGCTTTACTAACTATCCCTTACCCAAACCCTAACCCTAAGGTCCGTGACTATTGCACCATAGTGGATGACATAGCTTGTTTTTATGTCCTCCACTGTGCTGTGATGTTTTCGGTGAAGTGCACTTATGCAAAATTTCACTTTCATAGAAGTGAGGCTTCCTATTACAAGTTCGAAGTAGTGAACTTTCGTTCTTGTAATAGGAATCCGTATACATATATATATATATATATGTATATATGTATGTATGTATGTATATGCATCATTTGTGTGTTCTTCTTTCTGGTGGTGTAGATGAATTGTAATAGAGTACAGGAGTTCTGTGTAAGCTATGATATTATGTATGATTAAAATTCACAAAATTAGTATTGTTTCACTCTCTGATGTTAGCCAAAAGTGCTCTTTGCAGCACCAGCAATGTGCCAAGAACTGATTCCTGCAGTTCACACAGAGTTACATGTATTGGTAACATATCTAAATATGACTGTAAATTCTTTTTTTATGAGACCCATTGCTCCTACTACTGTTGGAACTGTCTGGGTATCCTTCTACATTGGTCTTGTTTCTGCCTGCAAACCTTGGTATTTTATGACTTTGTGTGTATTTTTATGTAAGACACTGTAATCACTGGGTACAGCAATTTTTTTTTTTTTTGACTGCAATCAATAAATCATTTATTGAGCAGAAGAATTAAATCACATTGCCAGGTTGAGGGAATTGCTCCATACAGACAAATTAATCAAAAAAGTCTAGTTTCAGTCTGAATATTTGATAACTAATTTTTTTTTCCAAATAACTTTTTATTATTTCATAAGAATAACAAGAAAGAAAATAGAAAACCAATATTATAACATGGATACATGAATGAGCGAATAAACTGAACTCATATTAAACATGTAAAACAAACAAAACCTGAAAAACATGCTAAAGTATATACAGTATGTACAAATTAACTAGCAAGTGTGCTACCATAAAGAGAGATAAATTAGGATGAGAGAGACATGGTTCTCAGAGATAACAGTATAAATAAAAGTTCATCATGAAGTGTAAGATAAATCTCAGTTCTAAATAAAGGTGTTAGGGTTGTTATTCACTAAGGATAAGGTCAAGTACCCTTTTCCAAACTTTCCTTAAGAGGGCAACCTTCCTGAGACCTTTCGTAATAAATTTCTGTGCTGAGATGTATGCAAGAGCCATTTCCTTAAAGTTATTCCAACAGAGTCTGGTACGATCTATCCAGTTGTTGGTGATATATAATTTTATAAGAGAGCATAGAATAACAAGTACATGCATATCAAGTTTAGAAAGATTTACAGTAGGTATATGAAGAATCGCTATTTCCCAGGAGAGGGTCGATTTATGGTATCCCATTTTCTCAAGACGGACTTTCAGTGAGGTCCAAAGCTTATGAGTAATTGCAGAACCATAGAACATGTAGAAGATCGCAATTGGGAAGGAACAACACGGACAAGAGAGAGTTCTTAGAGTCAAACTTGTTTAAGACAGAGGGAGTATAGTATGAGTTGTTGTTGATCATTAATTGTGTGTAAATAAGTTTTTTAAATGGGGATAGATCTAAGGTATTTTTTATGGCAGAAAGTTTTTGTTTCTCCGAAAGATGTGAATTATGATTGTCCCAATAACCAGAGAAAAGGTAGTCTGAGTCGTGTATTATGGAGATCAGCAGATTGTACGATTTAGAGAGCATTTTCTCTGAATTCAAAAGAGTTTGGATGACTACCTCCAGATTGGTGATATCTTGACTATGAGGTGGGCAAATTTTAATGCGACTAGTTCTCGTAATTGACGGAGAATAGTTGTGTACTTATTATTAACCTTAAGGATTATGCGAAGATTGGTAAGTGATTCATTTCTGTGTTTAAGAATATCCCAAACCACAATATTTTTAATGAGAGGAAAGTTAGAAAGATTAATTAACAGATTATTCATTTTAATATTGGGATTTAAGTGGAGAGGTTGGAGTAGAGGAAGAACACTATCAAGTTTAATATGTTTTAATAGAATTTGAAAAGTTCTGATTTTATGTTTTAGATTGGTGGATAACTTAGAATTGTTGATAGCATCTGGGGAAAGAAAAGGAGAGCGACAGGGTTAATTTTGTTGGCTTGAACATGTTGATACCATAGCTTGATCCAGGTAGGGTAAGAGTTATACTCTCCATGATTGAGTTTCGAAATAAACAGAATTCTATTAGCACAAATAATTGTATAGTACAATTGAAAGTTTGGCAGACCGAGGCCTTACTCTTAGGGAAGATTAATTTAGAGTGAAATTCTGACTGATTTAGGAAACCAGATAAATTTGGCTAATTCTTTATTAATCTTTGATAAGAAAGACTTAGATATTATCTGATCTGAGGCATTAAATTGATAAAGGAGTCTGGGAAGTATGTTCATCTTAACTATAGATTTGGATAAGAGAGATAAGTTCATTAGTTCCCATCTATGAAGGTCTGTAATATTTACCAAGTTCTGAGCAAATTATTTTGGAACATAGACAATTGGTTATGTTCGAAGTGAATGCCAAGATATTTAATGTCAAAGGTTGTCTGAAAGGAGAATCAGGAAAGTAATTAGATTTGTGACCCACAGGGTTGATAGGAAAGATGTCGATTTCTTATGGTTAATCTGATAATCTGAGGCCTTTGAAAACTTGTTAATAGAATTATTTTACTAAGGTCAGTGTTAGGAAGTTGGAAATATCGGTTAAGGTCATCTGCAAAGGCAGAAAATAATATTCTTGTGTTTAGTACTTTGGAAATCACATGAAAGGTATTTTGGGCAATATATAGAAAGAATGGTTCTATAAATATGTTGAAAAGGAAAGGGGATAAAGGACAGCCTTGTCTTGTACCATTTGTAATCTTTATTGATTTGGATAGGTTTTTGTTGATACATAGATATGTGTATGTATTTTTATATAAAGATTTAATCATATTATTTATTTATTTATTTGTTTATTTATTTATTTATTTATATTTGTTGACCGGGAGTGTCCAACTGGACCTAGGTCCATTTTCAGCAGAGGCCAGGGGAGAAAAGCTCCACAGTTAAAATAAACAGACAGTAATTACATTGGATTACATAGCGATTAACAATTTACATAGCAATTACTTACAACATATTTACAGATGAAGAGCATAGTACATCAGTAGACAACTAGAATCTTTATCTGTGAAGCACATAACAGACATTAACAAATGTTAAAATAAGAAGTTCCTGCTGTATAAGTACTAGGCTTATGAGCATCTGAGCTTGCTATAATCAAGGTAGTTAGTGGAGTGGAAAGAAAGGTGGTGGCTGGATTGGGTGCGTGATATTAGAATGGGAGTTGCAAGGGCATAGCCAGCATGTATTAGGTGCTTTAGTAAAGTTTTGAAGTGGGTGCATGATGGTCAATACTGGAAATACAAAGAAAAAATGAACAACAGCGTTATCAGCAAACCATCTTACTCACTAAGAATAAAAAGACAGTATCTTGAAAGCAGTACTGTGGAACAAATCCAGCTTTAAGCAGTTATTTGGCAGGTAAAGTCATAAGAGAGCAGTGAGTCATTTCAGTGCTAAAAATTGGGTTTTCCTAAAAGGAAATACGTTTTTTCTTTTCTTTTTTTTTTCTCCAACTTGGGGAACGGTTTTCCTGAGAACCATGCTCTTGATCTAAGAGGGAGAGAGAGAGTGAGAAAGAACAAGAGAGTGAGATAAAATAGAAAAATGAAAGAACATGGCCAAACACTGTTCAGTATTCCCAGAGATAGATAGTATCTTCTTTAACCTTTTTTTTTTTTTTTTTTTTGTAATACATTTTTTAAAATGATGGAAGAGTAAACATTTTCATCAAAACAAAAAGTCTGTAAACAAGAGGGCACAATTTGGGCACCTCCAAACCAAAATTGGAAGCCTACTGAAAGTGCTGTACCCCCTTTCCTGGCTTGCAGGTATGGGTTGCAAGTCACAGCTGTGGCCACAGTTTTAACAACTGTAGAATTCTTTAGTTTTAATGTGAATAACTGGTGCAATACTTTTAATAACAAATCCTAAGTCTATCATAACTTGATCATGTACTCCACAATATACCACAATAAGGTAGGCAATACATCAGGGCATAGTAGAGAGCGCACATTTTTTTTAAGAACATCCTTGAGTAAACATTTTTACACTTGAACTGCCACCTCCCCGATATTGCTGATTAGATGGAGAGAACAACATTCAGTGCAAAGTTTAAAAAGCTCATACTCAGACATTATTTGCAAAATTAAAAAAAAAAAAAAAAAAGAAACATCATAAACATACATGGATGAGCTCATTCTAAGCAGTTCTTAAATGTCTAGCACTATATGGAAGTGTAAATATATAGTTTTCACATTATAGTATTGGCCTGCATTATTCAAGTATTCAATTGATATGTTTTGGGCTAACACAAAGTGGAAAATGTGCAGAAAAGTAACTTTGTTTCCACAGGTGACTCCTTGCTGTAGGTGAAAAGTCCAATTCGTGCTGATCTGTAATATCTTGAGGTCACAGTTTGTAAGTCAAATTTTACCCCAGGACTGCCTCCTATATTACTAATGGACAGATGCAGTTCCTAAAAGCTTTATCCCATGCATGGGTCTCCTCAAATTATCTAGGGTATGAACCATGGGATGGGTAATGCCAATCTATAACCAAATGGGATAGGTTAATTTGAGTACTAAAAGGGAAATTAGCAAGGCATAAAATGGCCAACAAGGGCAGCTAGCCTAGTATTACCGAAGAACTGATGCACCTGCTTATGAACCAATCATAATCCATTAAAGTAAACTCTGTTTTATCTCTTTGGTATTACACAGTGGTTTAATTTTTGAAGTAATTTCATATAGATTCCTGGAAATGTGGCAGTATATATATATATATACGTGTGTGTGTGTGTGTGTGTGTGTGTGTGTGTGTGTGTGTGTATATATATATATATATATATACGGGTTCCATACACTAGATCAAATTTTCACTAATTCGAAATAGTGCATGGAGTGCTCACTGCAGTGAAGGTGCACTTAATCGAAAGTGCACTTACGCAAAGTTCAGTACAAAGAACGGGTGTTGTACTGAACTTCCGTGCAGTACTCCCGGATGACTGCAGCACAGTGAAGGACATAGCAATGTCCTCCACTATGGTGCGATAGTCACGAACCTTATGGTTAGGGCATGGGTAAGGGGATAGCTTTACTAACTATCCCCTTACCCAAACCCGTGCCCTAACCCTAAGGTCCGTGACTATTGCACCATAGTGGAGGACATAGCTTGTTTTTTATGTCCTCCACTGTGCTGCGGTGTTTTCAGTGAAGTGCACTTATGCAAAATTTCACTTTCGTTAAAGTGAACTTTCGTAGAAGTGAGGCTTCCTATTACAAGTTCGAAGTAGTGAACTTTCGTTCTTGTAATAGGAATCCGTATACATATATATATATATATATATATGCATCATTTGTGTGTTCTTCTCTCTGGTGGTGTAGATGTATTGTAATAGAGTACAGGAGTTCTGTGTGAGCTATGATTATGTATGATTAAAGTTCACAAAATTAGTATTGGTTCACTCTCTGATATTAGCCAAAAGTGCTCTTTGCAGCACCAGCAATGTGCCCAGAACTGATTCCTGCAGTTCACACAGAGTTACATGTATTGGTAACATATCTAAATATGACTGTAAATTCTTTTTTTATGAGACCCATTGCTCCTACTACTGTTGGAACTGTCTGGGTAGCCTTCTACATTGGTCTCGTTTCTGCCTGCAAATTTTGGTATTTTATGACTTTGTGTGTATTTTTATGTAAGACACTGTAATCACTGGGTACAGCAATTTTTTTTTTTTTTGACTGCAATCAATAAATCATTTATTGAGCAGAAGAATTAAATCACATTGCCAGGTTGAGGGAATTGCTCCATACAGACAAATTAATCAAGAAAGTCTAGTTTCAGTCTGAATATTTGATAACTAATTTTTTTTTCCAAATAACTTTTTATTATTTCATAAGAATAACAAGAAAGAAAATAGAAAACCAATATTATAACATGGATACATGAATGAGCGAATAAACTGAACTCATATTAAACATGTAAAACAAACAAAACCTGAAAAACATGCTAAAGTATATACAGTATGTACAAATTAACTAGCAAGTGTGCTACCATAAAGAGAGATAAATTAGGATGAGAGAGACATGGTTCTCAGAGATAACAGTATAAATAAAAGTTCATCATGAAGTGTAAGATAAATCTCAGTTCTAAATAAAGGTGTTAGGGTTGTTATTCACTAAGGATAAGGTCAAGTACCCTTTTCCAAACTTTCCTTAAGAGGGCAACCTTCCTGAGACCTTTCGTAATAAATTTCTGTGCTGAGATGTATGCAAGAGCCATTTCCTTAAAGTTATTCCAACAGAGTCTGGTACGATCTATCCAGTTGTTGGTGATATATAATTTTATAAGAGAGCATAGAATAACAAGTACATGCATATCAAGTTTAGAAAGATTTACAGTAGGTATATGAAGAATCGCTATTTCCCAGGAGAGGGTCGATTTATGGTATCCCATTTTCTCAAGACGGACTTTCAGTGAGGTCCAAAGCTTATGTGAGTAATTGCAGAACCATAGAACATGTAGAAGATCGGCAATTGGGAAGGAACAACACGGACAAGAGAGAGAGTTCTTAGAGTCAAACTTGTTTAAGACAGAGGGAGTATAGTATGAGTTGTTGTTGATCATTAATTGTGTGTAAATAAGTTTTTTAAATGGGGATAGATCTAAGGTATTTTTTATGGCAGAAAGTTTTTGTTTCTCCGAAAGATGTGAATTATGATTGTCCCAATAACCAGAGAAAAGGTAGTCTGAGTCGTGTATTATGGAGATCAGCAGATTGTACGATTTAGAGAGCATTTTCTCTGAATTCAAAAGAGTTTGGATGACTACCTCCAGATTGGTGATATCTTGACTATGAGGTGGGCAAATTTTAATGCGACTAGTTCTCGTAATTGACGGAGAATAGTTGTGTACTTATTATTAACCTTAAGGATTATGCGAAGATTGGTAAGTGATTCATTTCTGTGTTTAAGAATATCCCAAACCACAATATTTTTAATGAGAGGAAAGTTAGAAAGATTAATTAACAGATTATTCATTTTAATATTGGGATTTAAGTGGAGAGGTTGGAGTAGAGGAAGAACACTATCAAGTTTAATATGTTTTAATAGAATTTGAAAAGTTCTGATTTTATGTTTTAGATTGGTGGATAACTTAGAATTGTTGATAGCATCTGGGGAAAGAAAAGGGAGAGCGACAGGGTTAATTTTGTTGGCTTGAACATGTTGATACCATAGCTTGATCCAGGTAGGGTAAGAGTTATACTCTCCATGATTGAGTTTCGAAATAAACAGAATTCTATTAGCACAAATAATTGTATAGTACAATTGAAAGTTTGGCAGACCGAGGCCGCCCTTACTCTTAGGGAAGATTAATTTAGAGTACGAAATTCTGACTGATTTAGGAAACCAGATAAATTTGGCTAATTCTTTATTAATCTTTGATAAGAAAGACTTAGATATTATCTGATCTGAGGCATTAAATTGATAAAGGAGTCTGGGAAGTATGTTCATCTTAACTATCGCAGATTTGGATAAGAGAGATAAGTTCATTAGTTCCCATCTATGAAGGTCTGTAATATTTTCGACCAAGTTCTGAGCAAATTATTTTGGAACATAGACAATTGGTTATGTTCGAAGTGAATGCCAAGATATTTAATGTCAAAGGTTGTCTGAAAGGGAGAATCAGGAAAGTAATTAGATTTGTGACCCACAGGGTTGATAGGAAAGATGTGCGATTTCTTATGGTTAATCTGATAATCTGAGGCCTTTGAAAACTTGTTAATAGAATTATTTTACTAAGGTCAGTGTTAGGAAGTTGGAAATATCGGTTAAGGTCATCTGCAAAGGCAGAAAATAATATTCTTGTGTTTAGTACTTTGGAAATCACATGAAAGGTATTTTGGGCAATATATAGAAAGAATGGTTCTATAAATATGTTGAAAAGGAAAGGGGATAAAGGACAGCCTTGTCTTGTACCATTTGTAATCTTTATTGATTTGGATAGGTTTTTGTTGATACATAGATATGTGTATGTATTTTTATATAAAGATTTAATCATATTATTTATTTATTTATTTGTTTATTTATTTATTTATTTATTTATTTATATTTGTTGACCGGGAGTGTCCAACTGGACCTAGGTCCATTTTCAGCAGAGGCCAGGGGAGAAAAGCTCCACAGTTAAAATAAACAGACAGTAATTACATTGGATTACATAGCGATTAACAATTTACATAGCAATTACTTACAACATATTTACAGATGAAGAGCATAGTACATCAGTAGACAACTAGAATCTTTATCTGTGAAGCACATAACAGACATTAACAAATGTTAAAATAAGAAGTTCCTGCTGTATAAGTACTAGGCTTATGAGCATCTGAGCTTGCTATAATCAAGGTAGTTAGTGGAGTGGAAAGAAAGGTGGTGGCTGGATTGGGTGCGTGATATTAGAATGGGAGTTGCAAGGGCATAGCCAGCATGTTTTTAGGTGCGCTTTTAGTAAAGTTTTGAAGTGGGTGCATGATGGTCAATAATGGAAATACAAAGAAAAAATGAACAACAGCGTTATCAGCAAACCATCTTACTCACTAAGAATAAAAAGACAGTATCTTGAAAGCAGTACTGTGGAACAAATCCAGCTTTAAGCAGTTATTTGGCAGGTAAAGTCATAAGAGAGCAGTGAGTCATTTCAGTGCTAAAAATTGGGTTTTCCTAAAAGGAAATACGTTTTTTCTTTTCTTTTTTTTTTCTCCAACTTGGGGAACGGTTTTCCTGAGAACCATGCTCTTGATCTAAGAGGGAGAGAGAGTGAGAAAGAACAAGAGAGTGAGATAAAATAGAAAAATGAAAGAACATGGCCAAACACTGTTCAGTATTCCCAGAGATAGATAGTATCTTCTTTAACCTTTTTTTTTTTTTTTTTTTTGTAATACATTTTTAAAATGATGGAAGAGTAAACATTTTCATCAAAACAAAAGTCTGTAAACAAGAGGGCACAATTTGGGCACCTCCAAACCAAAATTGGAAGCCTACTGAAAGTGCTGTACCCCCTTTCCTGGCTTGCAGGTATGGGTTGCAAGTCACAGCTGTGGCCACAGTTTTAACAACTGTAGAATTCTTTAGTTTTAATGTGAATAACTGGTGCAATACTTTTAATAACAAATCCTAAGTCTATCATAACTTGATCATGTACTCCACAATATACCACAATAAGGTAGGCAATACATCAGGGCATAGTAGAGAGCGCACATTTTTTTTAAGAACATCCTTGAGTAAACATTTTTACACTTGAACTGCCACCTCCCCGATATTGCTGATTAGATGGAGAGAACAACATTCAGTGCAAAGTTTAAAAAGCTCATACTCAGACATTATTTGCAAAATTAAAAAAAAAAAAAAAAAAGAAACATCATAAACATACATGGATGAGCTCATTCTAAGCAGTTCTTAAATGTCTAGCACTATATGGAAGTGTAAATATATAGTTTTCACATTATAGTATTGGCCTGCATTATTCAAGTATTCAATTGATATGTTTTGGGCTAACACAAAGTGGAAAATGTGCAGAAAAGTAACTTTGTTTCCACAGGTGACTCCTTGCTGTAGGTGAAAAGTCCAATTCGTGCTGATCTGTAATATCTTGAGGTCACAGTTTGTAAGTCAAAAGGGAAACATTACATGGACTCTCCACCAAGGTGGTCAACAGGAAGAAAAGCATTGACTGATTTTATTTATTGATTATTGATTGATTGATTGAAAAGCATATCAGAAAAGGCGATAGGTATACTAAGATGAGCCATGGTTTGGAATAGAAAATCCCAGTTTACCCTGACAAAGGCTTTTGAAGCGTCTAAAGTTAGTGCATAGATCGGATTTTTCTCTTTTTTGGTGAAGTGGATTAGGGAGTCCAATGTTAAAGTATTGTCCCATGTGTGTCTATGGGTCATAAAGCCGGCCTTTTCCAAGGAGATTAAAGAGGGCATAACTATTTTCAATCTGTTCACCAGGAGAGACGCTAGGATCTTAATATCAATGTTTATTAGAGAAATAGGCCGATAGTTATGGGGGTCAGCTTTATCTTTCTTATTTTTCAAAATTAGAATAGTTTTTGAGGTGTTCCAGTGTAAATCAGATATTCCATTTTTTATTATACAGTTAAATACCTTCAAAAGGATGGGGGAGGTTATCAGGTTAAAGGTTTTAAAAAATTCAGCTGTAAAGCTGTCCGGTCCAGGGGATTTGCCTACCTTGAGACTGGCAGTAACATTTTGGATTTCCTGGAGTCTCAAGGGAGCAGAAAGCATAGAGCATTGAGATTCATTCAGGGAGGGAAATTTAATAGAATTCAGAAAGCTATCCATATACCAGTTAATAGAGGGGTCTACTTTCCTACAATAAACATCTGAGTAAAAGGACGAGAAAAGTTGTATTATTTCCGAGTCTGACTTATATATTTTATTTTGGAAATGTAATAAGGAGATTCTGGGGGAGCCCTGATTGTTTTTTATTATTCTTGCCAAAGTTTTAGAGGGGATTTGCGCCCATTCTGAATAAGTTGCAATAAGTTTTTGTTCAGATAGGGAAAGGTTTTGTTGATGAAGTTCTAGTAGTTCTTTTTGAGAATTGCTAATTTCTTTGTGTAAGTTAGGGTCTGGATTTAGCCTTTGTTGTTTTTCTAAATCAGAAATCCTCGAGATTAGCTTAGATTCCTTATTTTTGTAGAGTTTTTTTATAATAGGAGGCTTTGTTGATTAAAAGACCTCTTAAACTGGCCTTACAGGTGGCCCATTGGATATCAAATGGGATATGTGACCTTTCAAGGTTAGAGCTAAAGTCTGATAGTATTTCTGTAATTTCTTGAGTTATGGCCTTATTGGAAAGCAGGTTGCTGTTCAAAGTCCAGTTATTATATCGGGGGAGAGAAGTTGATCCTGGATCGTGTCTAATCTTGAGAGAGATTCTTGAATGATCAGAGAAGAATCTAGGTTCTAATGAGAAGTTTATCTTGAAATTAGAGAGGGAATCAGATACTAGAAAGCAATCTAACCGTGACCATGTATTAAAACATTTTGAATAATGTGTGTAAATTTCATCTTTAGATAGATGTCCACCGAATGAAATGGGGTCAATAAGGTTAAAGTCATTTATTAAATCCTGTAGTGCTAGAGATGCTTGAAAATTGTATGAGGGAGATTTGCTGGTGCGATCTATTCCGGGGTCTATAACAGCATTCCACTCTCCCCCTAAAATAATATGGTGGTCCTGAAAAGCAGAAAGAATGTTATAGATCTCTAGGATGAAGACTTGTTGTTGAGTACATGGGCCATAGAGATTGAAAAAGAGGATTGGTTTATTGAGGTTGGGAAATTGAGAGGTGAAATAACACCATCTACCATTTTTGTCAGACTTCTCCTCCAGGATAACCCCATGAAAATCATTTTTGATTATAGTGGCCACCCCTTTAGAGTTGGAACTATCACCTGCAGAGATGATGGATTTTTATCCACTTTTTTCTCTCTTTAGCCCAGTCCTCTTTGTACATGTGTGTTTCTTGTAAGAAACATATGTTAACTTGAGATTTAAACAATAAGTGAAAGAGAAGAGATTTTTTTGTATTTGTTTTGTAATCCTCTAACATTCCATGAGTCAACAGACCACGCCATAATCACTAATTAGAAGGAAACTATAAATTTGGGGTTTAGTATAACCTTACCCTTGAAGAGGGTATTAACATGTAGGAAGGAAAATGATAGTCAGTGAGGTTAGGTATTTAGAAGAAGTGAGAGACCATATCAAAACATCATGTAGGGTGAGGAGACTGATAGTAATAATAATAATAATAGAAATGGTATTACAGTATTCCTTCAAATCTACCCTGGTGCCTAACCACCCCACCACTATGAGTGAAGGAATACAAGCAAAATAACAAAAGTTCCAATAAACCTTGATTAACAATGAAAACACACAGTAGAAAATTGTCATGTATAAAGTCCTAAAAAGGACTAAAATTACAATAAGTAACACTATACATATATACAAAGCAATCCACATCCAAAAATAGATCATACTAGGACCCTAATATCAAGCATCCATGAGCTCCACTAGAGACCGAGGAATGATAAAGAAAGAGTAGCCAGAAGTAGCCGTATAATGACATAAAGACAAGGGAAGACTTAGGTAGTGGTTGATGCTTGGAGAAAGTAGACGAATAGATTGGGAAGCAGACGGGAAAAACACTAGTAAAAAGACAAAGAAAAGTAAGAATAAAACTAAAAAAATAAAAATCGCCGCTTTTTATTTATCTATGCAAGCAGCCGAATTAACAATAGAAAAGGCCACACATAGAAAGCTTATAGCACAGTACTAAAGGTAAAGGACAAAGGAGAATGATGATAAAGATAAATATAGGATACAGACAAAGGCTGGAAGACATAGGCTTTGAGCTCATATAGGATGCAAACTTATGAGTACATACATGATTATAAAACTAGTACTACATAACATAACTCACTGATTATTCATAAAACTAGTACTACATAACATAACTCACTGATTATTCTACTACAGTTATCTATCTAGGCAGTAAATAATGAGCTGCCAGTAACTACAAATATGACTAGGTAACATAGGAGAAAACCTAGGACTGAACAATTGCAGTATCTGTTGAAGCAGCAGAGGTAAATAAAGTGTGAATTAGTCTTAGTTAGGCTATGAACTACATGTCTGCAACTTACTAACACACATGCAAAATCTAACATAAATAACTCACAAAGGACCCCGAACACCCAAGTTAAAGGATATAAGTTAGATAATAAGCATAAGTAAATATGATGCTGGTTGTACGAGGTCAATTAGTAAGGCAATGTTTTCCATAAGTAAGGACTATACAACATTTTAATGAAATTATTGATTTTAACGCCTCAAATTCTGCCTATATGTCAGGCTTCTTATTTTAACCATGTCCTTATCTGCACTAGATCGCCGAAGAACAGAACATACTAACCAGCAGCATCTGATGCAACAATAAACAAATGACATCAAGGATTTGACAAATATAGTATTGGCATCCCTTTAAATTATTGTTTGGAACTGACAGGAAGCGTAGCAAGTGTGTGTACAGCATTGATCGAGGCGAATGTCGACAAGCTTAAACAACCCTTTAAGTTATCAAAGAAGCCAGGCACATAATGCAGAAAGGATAGTTAGTAATCAAGCAATATTAATTAGCGTATTGTTTATATGACTAATCTGAGGAGTCATCGATAGCTTACTGCTTTGTAAGCGGAGCCAGGTCTGTCATAACGCTGGAAGTTAACGTATCAAAGAGACAATTAGTAGTTTTGGCATCATAGGAGCAGCATACTGCATGGGAACCACAGGAAGTCACCCAGCATGAAGATCCCCCAAATCACTAAGGCTGGATACAACAAGGTTCCCAGTTGAACCAAAGAACCAATGTCGCACAGATAGATCCCGAAGGGATATGGGACCAACAACCCTGTGCATTTCTGTAGATGCCCAGCTACCTTGTAAAATGAAGCCAGGACTAGAGCAGATATATCCGGTGTGTGAAGAATTATGTTCAAGACTCCAGCAATTATAGTGAAAGTATTAAAGAAATATTCCAGAGTAGAGGCACATTACAGAACAGGGGAGTTGTTGAAGGCTTTAAGAAAAGCCTCTTTTGCTTCTTTTGGGGTGTTGACCGTGTATTTATTTTCATTATAAGAGAAGATCAAGGCGTTTGGGTATCGCATCTGGAACTTGATATTTTTCGTAATCAGGTCTGCACAAAGCGGAGCCAAATTTTGCCTGTTTAATTTAATTGGGAGAGGCAAGTCCTGAGAGAAAGTGAGTTTGTGTTTGTTCCAGATAAAATATTTTTGTTTTTTTGCAGCCATTAAAATTTTTTGAGTGTCCTGGAAGTTAAGTAGATTAGTGTAGATTTGACGTGGGGTAGAAGAGTCTTAACGTTTATGCATGGCCCTGTGTGCTCTCTCTACAACTAAGCCAGTAGAACGACTTTCCGAGCCTAGTAAAGCTTCAAAGATTTGCCTGGTGGTTGACAATAAATTGTAGCTATCATAGGTCTCTGGAAGACCTCTGATTAGTATGTTATTGCGGCGACTTCTAGCTTCCAAGTCCGTTATTTTAGTTTGTAGATCCGATAGCATTGTAGCTTTAGTGCGTAGTTCTTCAGACAAGGATTGGATCAAGACTTCATTAGCCTGATTCTTTTGTTCAAGAGTGTCCACTCTTTCCACAATTTGGTTGATAGTTTTGCCAAAATTGGTTAGTTGATCGGAGAATCCTTGTATGGCAAGATGTATAGGTTGAAGCACTGATTTAAGCTCATCTAAGTGGAAGTTGGCTTCAGTTTTACTTTTAGCGCTTGATTTGTTGAGATCCGCTGGTTGTTTAGTGATTTTTTTTGTTTTTTGGAAACCACATTTTTTTCTGGAGAGAAAATTGTGGAAAGTTTAGCTTTGGTAGATTGTGTCTCCATAGTGTCCGAGTTATCAGCCACGGTCTAGATACGAAAGTTATTAGTGTGCAGTAGTTAGTCCGAGGCCCCTTGGATGCATGTGGCTAAGATCACTGGAGCGAAAATGCGATATATTGACTGATCTTTTGTCTGGATTCGTTAAATAGTCCTCCGGTTCCAATGAATAAGGATAAAATAGTTGATTCCTTTAAATAAGACATGAGAGTTGGTATTTAAAGCATGATAATTCAGCTGAGACTGTAGGTAAGGAAGGGAGCTCTATGGAGAGGGTGCAAACTAGACGACTGCCATCTTGGAACCATCCTGGGTACAGCAGTTTCAATGATGAATGCTACTTTTGTCTTCTTTTCATGGACTAATATATCTGTTTTTTTTATATGTATTTTTTTTTGAACTGTTGGCAATGGGTGATCCCATGTGATATAAATTTCATCATTTTCTATATTGCTTTGTAGCTTATGTTTCCAATGCTTTGCACATACTTCAGTGTTGCAATGTTTGCACAATCTCCAGTGCAACAGTCTTGCCACGTTATTATGTCTTTCAATATACAGGCCCTCTGTCATTAGTGTATCACACCCAGCGGCAGGATGTGCGGCTGTTTCCAGTTCTGTTTTACAGAACCTGTACTTGCCTGTTTTTCCCCCATTTTCAATAGACTTTGTAAACCAATGTGTATGTAATTCACTTTACTGGGCTGTCAATGTTAACCTTTCATCTTTTGGTTTATAGTCACCTCTCTTTAACCATTCCTGCATCAGATCCTGATTGACAGGAGATTGTTTAAGTTTTCTGTACTTGCAAGTATATTTATGCTATTTCCATATTTCTTGCCTTCTCATCTGATCCTTCTCCTTATATTCTTTGTTTTATTTATTTATTTTTTTTGGCACATTAAGTTGCTGCCTGATTTTTGACTCCTTCTAGTTTGATCTCCATTCCCACTTGAGACTGATATGTTTCTGCTAAACTAAGCAGGGGAATCATCTTAGACGTGTTCTCCATATGTTTTAAAACTTTCCCTATGTTTGGATCTTGTGAGGTCAACAGATATGTATGCAGTCCTACGATTGCTGATCTATACATGTAATCATTTTCATGGAGACTCATACCGAATATATAATCTTGATATACTCTGATTTTATTTTTTGATTTTTATATATCTTTTGATAATCATGAAGCAGTTTTCATGTTTTCCTGTCCAACTCATCCATTACCTCTTGGAGTCAGTCAATCAACCCAAAACTGTAAGTTAGAACAGGAAGAGCAAATTGATTTATAGCTTGGACTTGGGCTTTGTTTTTAGATGTCAGGACTATTTCCAGTATTAATTTTTGTCTTCTAAAATATTCCTTACTGAATTTTGTTCACGTTTGTTCATATTTTATTCTCGATCCTTCATCACTTCCCAAATATTTATACACTCTTTCCTGCCCAAGTTCCTTTATATTCCACTCCTGTCCCAGACTAATATTTTCTTCATGTTGCAGCTTTCCTACTTTAAATGTTTTTGTGCTTTTATCAAGATAAGATCAAATGACATTCTCATATCATCTAAGAACGTTTTGGTCACTTGCGTGTTGTGCTTTCCTCATCTGATAAATTATACAGTTTTAAATCATCCAAAAAGATGAGAAGTCTTTACACTTTGTTGTTTTCTGTGAGACAAATCGTAACCTTGACCTAATCTGTTAAATAGACAGCTTAATAGGCTAAGGGCAAGACAAAAGAGCAGCAGTGACAAACAGTCACCCTGGAAGACCCCCGTTTGATTTTTTTCCCTGTAATAATCATTTGTCCTTTAGCATGGCTTAGCTGCAAAGTGGTTTGCCACTGTTTCATGGTCACTGTAATGTAATTCATCACTGTAGGGTGTATCTCCTTTATCCAAGAATGTGGGATGCTGTCAAATGCTTTTTTGTAATCTATCCATGCCATACTTAGATTCGATCCCTTTTTACAATTCTCCATTATGACTTTAACAACAAATGATCCTTTTTTCCATATGATTTTCGTTTGTTACCCTTTTGTTATATTACCATGATTGGGTTTTCTTCTAAATGAGTATAAACTCTGTTTGCATAATTTCCCGTATACAGTTTATTTATCAATGAAAGACAAGTTATTGGTATATATTTAGGATAGCTTGCAAGTTCACTCTTAAGGAGGAGTATTGTTTTTCCTGTTGTCAATCAGGTTGGTGTCTGTTTGTAATGCACATATAAATATTTACTACGCGGGGCTAAACCTTTGTGTAAAGATGATTATACTTTTAGCCAGAAATTAGGTAATGCATCTAGGCCTGGGGTTTTCCATTAAGGAGCTTTTCTTAATTTTGTTTCAATTGCTTTGGACGTTACTTCATCCCATTTCATATCCTAAACATTTGATCTTCTTGCTGTTTCTTTATTTCTTCTATCCATTCAGCATTTTGCTATGTTCCGCTGGGTCTTCATAAATAGTTCTTCAAAATGTGTCTATTTCTTCTTTTTTTTGGTGGTGTTTCTAATCATTTTTGTTTGTTTTCTAATTCTCTATAAAACCTTTTTAGATAATCAGTGAATTTGTTATTTTGTACTTTCCTTTATATTTATCTGCATGGCTTCTAATTTTTTCTGCCTGTGAGGATATCTTTAGTATAATATTTGCAATAGTGTACAAAAGACCTGATATGTTGTGATGCTGCGCATTGCTGTTATCACGTCTTTATCTCTTAAGTATTTTATTGATCTGTTCCCTCTTCTGTACTCTTCTAACAGTGAGACTTTATGTCTTAGTTGCTTTATAATTATCACTATTTAATACTTCCGTGATGGAATTTGATTTCTTCCCGTCCTTTCCCTTTTTGTCCTGTGTTTTTGTAGTAAAAAAATGACCTGTTATTAATTTAGCTGTACAGTAATATATCCTATTGATTTCCGTTATTTCACATCAATTTCTTTTAATAATCATGATTACTCTGTTCATTTGTTTTATCAGACTTCTAATATTTTGGGTCTTATTGGCTTTCTGTAATCTGTTTCTTTCATTGATCTTATTATGTCTATCCATCTCTATTAAATCAATCAACTCTTCCCTTAAATCATTTTTTTCCAAACTGAGGGATCATTCTTTGTACTTCATTCCCTGTAGGCATTCTGCAGAACGTTCCAGAACATCTTGCTGTGGCATATTCTCTTCAGCTGCATCCATTCCTCTTTTGTATGGGAACTCAGTGACCTATCATGCCACAGCACTGACTGTGTTAGAATTGCCAATGTTTCCTGCTCCTTCCCTTGCTGTGCAACTCCTGCATAACTTTTGTAGAGGTTTCTTATTGAAGAATCCACAGCATCTTTATGTGGCATGTGATCCGATGCTTCTCATTTCACCTGTTTCTCCCTAATTTGGGGGTTCATTGTTCCATCATGCTGTGACGTTACCAGAGTTTGATTTTCTACTTTAAATCTTTCCCTTCACTGGTAATCCTTAACTTCAGTTTTTATTTCTTTAACTTCTCCATTACTAATCCATTTTTATACCTTCTCCCTTTGTCCTCTTATTTTTTTTTTGTATTGTATAAGTTTATATATTCGGCTGCCTTTGCCTGTACTTCTCTTCAAATATCTTTGGTGATGCTTTTTTGTATTGATTAGTGTTGCTCTCTCCCTTACATAAATCTTGCACCATAGTAAATCTCTTTTTCTTTGCTATGTCCATATTTCTTCTTCAGATGTCTCCTGCTCCACCTGTTTCTTCCTACTTTGGGGACTCATTGTTCCATCATGCTGTGGCATTACCTGTGTTTGACTTTGTGCACAAAATCCTTCACTTTACTTTACAGATATTCCATAACTTTAGCTTCTATTTGTTTAAGTTCTACTCGATTAATCTTGTTCTGCATTCTTCCTTTGTGATTTTATTTTTTGTATTCTGAAAGTTTCCATATCTGGGTTCCTTTACCTGTATTTCTCTTCAAATATCTTTGAAGCTGCATTTTTGTATTGATTAGTTTCAGTATCTCCTTTGCATAAATATTGCATCATATTTCTTTCTTTTTCATGTCCATATTTCTTTTTTATGCATTTCAAAAGTCTCTAGGTTTTGTTTTTTTGCTCTTTATATTTTTGCACTTCCTCAGTTGCTTTTCCAAACAGCCCAATACATGCATGCATATATATATATATATATATATATATATATATATATATATATATATATATATATCATGTTTTTCATGGATCTGTTGTATTAATGAACACAAATTTGCTTTGAAACATTTGACAGTTTTTCTTGTTCAAGTATTTTTCTTTCCTTTACTTTCTCTCTAAATCTTTTTCAATATCTGGAAATTTTAGGCTTCTTGCATAATAATAACAATACGTAATTTCTTTCTTATCCTCAAAAGTCCACTCTATCATCTTTATTGTTCTTTTCTGGCCTATCAGTTTTTGTGTTTTTTGAGGACTACTACTTCCTTCTGTAACAGGGGGATTATCCTCACCCTGAACCTGCCTAACCCCATTGTAAGAATGTTTCAATGTCTTGAGGATGCTACACTGTCATTTTTTCAGTTTTGCTACCAGTGCTCCTACAAGGATCAGGTACTTTTTTATCCTGGGACTTGTGCGCAAAGCTGTTTTTTTCATTTTTTTAACCAACTTCTGTCCATGATATATGCTATGTAAAATACAGTCTATATATCATCACCTTGGTGAGATTTTGTTAAAACCTTGTGAAGGTGCTCACCAAGACCTGAGGATGAGTTCAATTCCAGCAATACTACTCTTGTTTGCTTGGTGATTTTATCATCTCTCCATCTAAATTTCAGTTTGTGTAAATGATCCTTCAGTGCAGTAAATTAATTGATCTATAAAGTATCTGGCATAATATTAAAAACTATGGTAATGTGAAGACAGAGAGAGAGAAACAGCATATATACGAGTAGGAAAGAGAAGAAACCACTGCTAGTTATGAGAATGATCTAACTGGAAATGGAAAAAGTAAAATGCTGTGCATACAGAATGGAAAGCTACAAAGGTTAAGCCCTTTGAATGAAAAGGTACATCCTAGAACTCTTTGCTAAGAAGGGGCTCATACATTGAAAACACATTGAAATAGCTACCGTTTAACAGACTGCAATACATCCCATTTCTAGAACACAAAAATTTGTGTTGGACTTGTCCATAGCTGAAATTATTGTTTATAAAGAGCCCATCACATGCTTGACCAGCTGCATTTCTGTTGACCAAGACACTGTGAGTTTATGAAATGTAAAACAGAGCTACTCTTACTGTCATTGCCTTATTTGGAGTAAAACTTACTAATTGGAGATTAGATTCCTTACTTTTACTGTCACTGAAGAGAGCACTGTTTTCATGAAAGAGCAGCTTGTTAAACTGTCCGTCTGTTTGAATTTTAGATACCTATTATGTACATTGTTATAAAGCCCAAAGTAGTGAGTGTATAACTCCATCAAGCATAGGAGTATGCATGTATTGTCATAATACATCTACATCCATTACTCTCTCTCTCTCTCTCTCTCTCTCTCTCTCAGTGGCTTTATACACATACACATACTGTATATAGCTAATCTATGCAAAGTCAGAAGATTCATCAAAACTTCAATCCATTCAATAGCAACCGATCAGTTACAACTTGTCAATCAGCAGTCATTCAAAAAAAAAAAAACAAAAGTAAAGAACAAACTTTGTTTTTGGAGGGGGTAAGCCTCATTGCACCCCCCCACACCCCCAGCTAATAATCGCACACAGAGCAATTGCCTGCATGTTCAGTCAGCTAATTTTCCTTCCCTTGTACCAACAGCTTTTCTTGTTTGACAAGTTGTAGTTTGATAACTTGTCAGCAACCCTTACACATACATACACATACACACACACACACACACACACATACGTTACATTGCATATACATGAAAACCTAAAACTGATGGTCTATCATGGCATCTTCTTCCAAAAGAAACTGAAAAACTATAAAGTTAGTTAAGGCTTTACTGAAGTATATTTCAAGTTAAAATGTCAGCTAAAACTTTTAAGTTTTATTTTCTATTTACAACATATATTTATAATCCATTTTGGTTTTGATTCCAGACTTTGCACAGAGCAGTATCCCCCCCCCCACACACACACACACAATTATTATATATATATATATATGTGTGTGTGTGTGTGTGTGTGTGTGTATATATATATATATATATATATATATATATATATATATATATATATATATATAAAACAACAGATCGCTAATAACTGCCAAGCAATATGATGATGTTAAGATCACACCATGCTGTGAATGGCCTATTGCATAATAGTGTCTGAATATCAAAATAAAGTCAGATTTAATGCTTGTTATTTTCCCCATAAAAATTCAGGTAGACAACAACTTGCATTAACAGTCCTTAGAAATATGCCCCATAAATAAAAATGGTGCATTTACTTGCTTACTAAGAATAAACATTGTCACACAACAAGCCTAAAAACAAAACTAGATAGCTAACTTTCAGCACACATTCACTGCAGTCCCATGGCCTTAAATCAGACAACTTATAGCACTAGCAAGTCGAGAAGTTGATACATGTAAGACACTAGGCAAATTATCTTAATTGATTAATGGAAAAAACTAAGAAAGGTTAATTAACTGTATTCCATTATGAAGAAAGCATTTACAAATGAGGCTACAGTGCTTGAAATAAACATTAGACTAAGCCAGAAATTCTGCATATACTTGAATGTTTCTTCTGCAATAACCCTTTTATCTTGGAAAAGAGGCCATCATAGATCATGTTTTAACTCTGCATTTTATAATCTCCCTTATATAAGAAGAAGTTCCTATATAAATTCATGACTGGCAAGCAAATAATGCTGCATTTTATATTTTCCCATATTTCTTTAAATTCATGAACCTATAATACCCCAATTACGCCAACACTTTTTCTCTACATAATGTATGCGATGCAGAGAAGCTCTGTTTTCCTCTTGTCTTTCCTGCCCTTTACGTTATTAACTACAACAAACAGTGATAAATCACCTCTTTCATATGAGGAAATCCCTTGACCAATTCTTAGTGTACAAAGCAAACATTATATATTGACATCAGATTCATCACAAATTAAGACAGAAAGCCTATTGATGGAGTAGATACAAACAGATGTCAGACCATCTACTTTCCTGATACAACCCATGATATTTTGTGCATAGGCTTCTGTGGTAAACATTTCCTAAATAAGTGCTGCACTTCACAAAATACTTTTTTCTGAGCATACAGCAATATTACTCAAAGTTTCTGTGCACTGTTGAAAAGGGTTAATAAAGTTAAAGTATCGTTCCATTTAAAAAATCAGGTAAGTATACAGGATTTTTATGTTTTGACTTACAAAGTAACTTTCAATTAAAATGCTTTCCCATATAATATAAACAGTCTCTGAAACAATAATAGGGTGGCTGCGGCGGTGCAGTGGTTAGTGTTGCTGCCTCACAGCAAGAGGTTCTCCGGTTCGATCCTTGGCTGGGGTGCCTTCTGTGCAGAGTCTGCACGTCCTCCCTGTAGTCGTGTCGGTTTCCTCCAGGTGCGCTGTTTTCCTCCCACATTCCGAAGATATGCTGTAGTGGATAGGACACTGCAGATTGGCCCTAGGCGTGAGTGTGTGTGCCTTCTGTGGAAGGTTGGGCACCAGGCTGGCAACTCGATACCGTAAAACCCCACTGCCAATCATGAGCTGACAGGTGATCCGCTGTGGCGACCCCTAACTGGGAAAAGCCGAAAGAAGAAGAAGTCTCTGAAACAATAATATTCTACCAAAACTGCACAGCATACATTATCTGCAATAATTATTTTATTTTAAACACCTTTATTAAATTATCACTTATGATATTGGGACATATGCAGTCATATGATAGACACCAAACCATGTTAACATTTGTCATACTCCTGCATTATATATTCCTGAGATTTATAAATATCTCCATGTATAACTGTCAGATCTGTGACAAAAGAAGCAAGACCAAAAAAAGATTAAGTAATGCAGATAGGCCATGAAGACTGATGTAATGCAGGCATTGTTCTACCATTGTACCTTTCAACAGGTACATTTTGTTGCCATCCCATTATTTGTAACTGGAAGTGAGCAGAAACAACTTAATGTTTACATGTAGCATAAAGCAAAGATAGGCTAGATGGCTTTAAAAATACAACATACGTACATACATACATATATGCAAACACACACAGTCACATCATTTATGTAGTCAAGTAGTAAAATTATTGCACAGGGAAAAAGCTGGTACAAATCAACTGATTGCACATTGCCAGCTTTTTTCGGGTCTATATTACCAAAGCAAAAAACCCTATGCGCGAATACCAAAACATCGACCCCCTACACCGCGAACTGTGAAAATCCCGAATGCACTAAACCGCAAAAAAAAAATCAAACTGTCATAGTCGGCCAACCCCACCACCTGCTACATACTACCTTCCCAAACAAAATAAATAAACCACATACATACAGTAACCAAACCCTACTTCTAACCTAAACTAAAGCACCAAAATCCTACCGCCAATACTACACTAAACCCCACAAACACAACTCTCTATGCACTCTCCTTAACCCCTCCCTAACCCTAAGGTCAGTAACTACCGCACACATCCCCTACAGACATACACCTAAACAAAATAAATAAAACACATACATACACTTAAAAAAACCCTACACCTAACACTACACTAACTCTTACATACATTACCTATCTATGCACTTACCTTAACCCAAATCCTAACACTAAAGTCCTATCTATCACACACTTACCTTGCGGAGCTATACCACAGACGGGCCAACCAAAACAAATCGACATTTTGAAATTTGCAGTTTTGAACGTTCGGACGTTATGTACTTCGCGCAATACGGTTCAATGTCTTCGTATTCGCCTAAAGGGATTTTCGATCGTGTAATAGGAACCCCTTTTTTCTGTGCAAAATCGTGGAACAGTAAGGAATGATGAGATTCTCTTTACCCACTATAGTATTATCTTGGAGCTGGTATATATAATTAGCATTGAGAGTGGAGAGAACAAATCTCTCCTTAAATGGGGTTTTATATATATATATATATATATATATTTTTTATATTATATTTCAAGCAGTTCTGTTCAGTGTTTTAACATTCAATTTCTTGAGAATTAGTCCAGGTATATATATATATATATATATATATATATATATATATATATATATATATATATATATACATACAGATACACACACACACACACACACACACTCATATTTAATGTATTCTATGCCTTTTGCTAGGAAATTGTAACTTTTAAGCAGGACCCATCTGATCTTATAACAATTCCCATTTTGTTGATAGCGCTTCTCAGTTACAAGCTAAAATGTGCCAGAACTGGACTCTGAATTCTGTGTGAGTCTGAGTTAAAGATCATTGCCTGCAAGTGTGTGCATGTCTGAGTGTTAAATAGGTACCCTCAAAGTTATACACATATGACGATGACATTAGTACAAGCAGGTATGAGAAACTGTACTATAATATGTGTTTTCATGTGTGTGTGAGTGAATGAGTTTGGCAGAAAATTAATTCTATTTCAGTATCATACTATGAGGTTGGTGTACAGTGGGGTTAAAAAACTTTTTACATTCTCCACTATTGTCAGATTTCAGAGGTTACTGTATGTTAAGTTGTGGGGGTGTGAGTGTATTGCCCCACATAATGGAGTGCAAAGATAGCTCTTGTTTGGTTGGTTGTTTTTTTGTTTGTTTTGTTTTTACCTAATGGGACATGCACTGTGCCATTTTCTACATTTATTATAACGAGTATAGTTTAAACTGTGTGTGTGTATCTGTGTCTTTATGTAGATATGTAGAAACATATACTCAGACAGAGAGACAAACAAATTTAGTGCCATTCATCATTTGTAAGCATCTCAAAAAGTATCTCTTGGCCTGTGTGTGAAGGTGAACTCGCTGAGACTGATGACCAATGCATGGATCTTTTCTATTCCCTACTCTTTTAACGTATTCTTGCTTCTGTTCTTATAATATCCATATATATTCATATCTATCTTTATTTTATCCATATCTTTTATATCTTTGAAAAAATCTTCTTTGCATAGTTTTCCCCATACCTTTTTTATTCTTTTACACTTATGTTAACAGAACCGAAATTCTTATCCCTTCAGGTGTCATATATCCCACCTCTTTCATTTTGTAACTTATTTTACATGCTATCAAATTCATAACTAAAGCAAAGAGTACTCAACTCATTGGACATCCCTATCTTACACCACTCTTCATAACCATCTCTTAGCTTAACCAACCATTTACAAGTATTTTTACTATATTGTTACTATACGCTGACATACATCATTTCCTGACTTTCTCACTTATACTATATTCTTTCATTATTACCCATAAGATTTCATGTCAAATTGTATCCAATGTTTTATTAAGGTCTTTTATCATAATTTTTGCTTCTTTTTTTCTAGTCATAATATCATCCACAATTTCTTTGTCATTTATAATTTTGGACAACCCTTCCCTTTATACTACATATCATATCTTCCATAATATTGTCCATTTTAGTTTTAAATCTATTTTGTATTATTTTCATAAAAATCTAATAATCATTATTATTGAGTACTATTGGTCTCCATTGTTTTAATTGCCTTCTATTTTCCTTCATCCGTATGAATTTAAGTATTCTGCTACATATATAAAACCTGGATTTAACCATTCAAAGTCTTTAAAAATATTCTTTTGTCAGTCCCTTATATTTTTATATATTCCATACCCTATTCCATCTGATCCTGCAAAAGCTAAATTTACTTGACCTAATACGTTATACAGCTCATTTAAATAAATTTCCTTTTCTAACTCTTTATTCTCTTTTTCTGTTAACTTTTTTTAATGCCTTCTTTTTTTCTTTAAGCATTTCTTGTACATATTCAACTATACTATTCATAATCTTTTCCTGAGCTCTTTCTAGTTCTCATTTTACATTTTTATTTCTCCCATTAAACTACTGTATTCCTTTAATAATCTACTTAAGCAACTCAATACTTCTCTTTTTCATTGTAAAAATATCTTTGCTTATATAATCTTGTATTTTTTCTTGATTTCTTTCATATAATTATTGTTCTTTGCGGAAGTACTTTCTTTCAATATGTTTTAAATCTTCCAGTACATCATTATATGTTCTTTTATAGTTTTCTTTCTCTCTTTTTCTCACATCATATTGTCACTGTAAAAACATTTTTTTTAATATTTTTCCTTAAGTATCATCCACCATAAAGAACAATTTTTATAAAATGTTCTCATTGTAATGTGATCTTTCCATAACTGTATAACTATTTCTTTAAGCAAATCATCCCACAACTCTCCCAACTGGAGGTTTGTAATTATATATCCATCAGTCCATCATTTGCCAACTCATCTCCATCAAACAGATTTCTTCTAAACATCTCCTCAGAATTCTACACACATTCTCTGGTCTCGATATTTGCTTTCACATCTATTTCTCTCACCACTCCATTATGTCTTTCTCTCTGTCTGCCTCCCTGTTTCTCTTGGCCACCTCTGCACCTGGAATGGAAACAGGAAGTGCTCATGCAAAATGGGTCCCAATCACAACAATGACGAGTTGGGGAAGTCCCCCAATAACCTAGTCAATTTTCATATTTTTAGTAGTATAAATATCACCTTGGGTCACTCCTAAAAAAAGGCCACCAGTCTAGTGGGACTAACCTAATAAACAAAGACTAAAAAAATAAATAAAAAATTCACCCAAACATATAGATTACTGACAGATGTGTATGAAATATTTTTTTTTATGTGAGGCCACCTACATTATACACCAAGTGCTTCTGAAAATAATCAACTCAAAAGGTACTATTACTCAGAAAAAAATACTAATTTTTCATGCAAAGACTAAGTATTTTACTTTCTTTTTCCTTCAACTGTTCAGTGGAAAGCACAATTTTCAAAACAAAGTGCTTCGTTCAGTACAATATGAGTGTTTGTCTTTAGGGTAAGAAAATGACACCTACACTGCATTGAATATGAATGGAAGAAGTGTCAAGGATTATTCAGCTGACTGTAGCACTGCCTATATAAATATTATGAAGGCAAAGTGAGAGTCTTCACCGTTGCTTGTAACCAACTGGCCAAAGAAGCAATGTCAACAATATTCCCCTGTCAAAGGCAGAATATTTCCAGATTTGAAAATCTAAGACTGGTAACTTGGCAGAAGCATCTGCTGTGCCTCTGTCTACAATTTTGTTTATTTCTTTATTAGACTGTTAGTATTTCACCAATGAAAAAAGGAAGCTTAACTCTGACATCTGACAGTTTAGTAAAACTATTTAAGTCTGTACTAGTAAGCTTCTTCTTACAGTGATGAGTTTGACTCCTTTGGCCTCCATTTACCTATTGAATGATTTATGTAAATTTCAGCCAAAAATAAATGTATACTAATGAATATATATATATATATATATATATATATATATATATATATATATATATTTGACTACGTTTTGCATATTATGTTTTGTAATTTATGACATACTTTAGGGAGGTGCAGTTTTAAACTGCTGTTAAAAGATATATGCTCGTTAATCATGGGGGGAGGCTTTGGCCCTTAGTTTTAGTTAACAGACAAATTGTCTAAACGCTGTTCTGTCTCCCATTGCCCACGCATGGGATTTTGTAAAACAATTTCCCAAACAGCAATTTTAAAGGAGCAGGACAAAGGACATTCTAAGAGTGTTTATAAAGGGCATTGTTTGGGTTCTTTTTCTGTTATATCACATAGATGTTCATAAAATCATTCATAGAAAGTTCTTTCATTTTCTTAACATAATAGGCCTGGCATCTACTGCAGATTACAATGTAAACCAATCACACTGAGTTGCAATTGGCCGTGTATGTCAGCTTTAATGGTTTGTCCTAGATCTTAATCTGTATGCACTCTCCTTCTAATATGTATGTACGCTGATCACATCTCCCACATTTTCTAGCTTCTCACCTTCTTCTGTTCTGTGGAGTTGCTACTACTTTCAATACTGTTCTTAATATTCTTAACATTCTGGCCCCTCTTATACACAAATAATGGTCTGCCACCCACTTGTTGTAGGAAAGCCTATTAACTTTTAAAGACTGACCAGTTATTATAGATGAAATTAGCAAGAAAAGGACAGCAGTATCACTGCATTGCTAAAACTGTCCACTGTTTGAGTACTTCACATAGTGGACCTTGTTTTTACCAAATGTTACCAAGGCAGCACTGATATGTATACTGTATGTTATTTATCATGGTGAAGGATAGGTCAAAAAATAAAAAATAAGTAGACTGGGTGGTGGATGCACAGTTCAAAGTACCTACCCATCGTGTGCACACTGGTGCAAGGACTTGAGAAAAGGCAGTATAGAATCCTTAGGACATGGAAACATTCCTACCACTGAGTTAGGCCAGGTTCAGGGGTGTGCCCCCTCCCCCAGTGGCAGAAGAAAGTAATCCACAAAAAACACAAAAAATGACTGCCTGAAAAGGGGTTATAGAGATGATAATGTAGCATGCTGAACAAAAAAGAAGAAATTACGTGCTGTTACTATTACGCAAGAAGACAACTGCTAGACAGAAGATATATAAAAAAATTAAAGAAATTAGAATAAAGAAAAATGCTTGCACATGAAAAACTGTCAAAAGCTGCAAATAAAACATTGTATTCCTTAATACAAAGATCAATGAAAAACACTATATGGATGAAACTTTTGGCTGCCTAGAAAAAGAAGTAACAGAGAAAGTACAAAAATATAAAGAACAAAATCCAGAGATTTTTGAAATATAAAAAAAAATAAGGACATGGGAAAGAAAAGAGATTTGATATAGTGTGATATTTATGTAAAACAGAAAGTCAGACTAATCAGTGCAGAAAATAAGCAGCTTAAAAACATATTTGAAGACAAATTCAACAAAGGCATCCAAATATAGAAAATTTCACAATACAAAAAATAATTTTGCAAAGGGGAATATAGAAAAGAAGATGATTGATGTAGAAGTCAAGTAAATAGAAACTAACATGATATACTGTCTGCAAAGTGAAGGTTTTAATGTGGAAACGTCAACTCAGAGAGTGTCACAACATGATAGATCATCCCATGGGATGCATTGGAGAAGATATGACACAGAATGATGTTTTATAGGTTGCAGCAGGAGACTTGCATGAAAGGTCAGCTGAAGTTGCACAAGAAGGGAAAGAGTAGGAGACAGTGGCAAACCAGGTGCAGGCAATGATGTAGCATAATAGTTCCATGGCTACACATGGAGAGGAGCAGCAGGTAAAGAATGCTGTATCTGAGCAGGATAAGTCACAGGATGATGTTCTGGAAAGTACTTTGGAAGATGAAATAACATAGGAAATAAGAGAAATAGAGATGGGGCGGCCACGGTGGTGCAGCGGTTAGTGTTGCCACCTCACAGCAAGTGGTTCTCCAGTTCGATTCTCGGCTGGGGTGCCTTCTGTGCGGAGTCTGCATGTCCTCCCTGTGATCGCGTGGGTTTCCTCTGGGTGCTCCGGTTTCCTCCCACATCCCAAAGACATGCAGTAGGTGGATTGGACACTCTAAATTGGCCCTAGGTGTGAGTGTGTCCGTGTGTGTGTCTTCTGTGGAAGGATGGGCACCGGGCTGGCAACTTGACACTGTAAAACTCCACTGCCAATCATGAGCGGACAGATGATCTGCTGTGGCGACCCCTGACTGGGAAAAGCCAAAAGAAGTAGAAGAAGAAGCTTTGAACCTTGTTGCTCCTGGGAACAGAAGAGTAAATAGCATACTTACACCACAAAAATAAATGTGGTCAGCATCCCCTTGATACTATTAATATAAATGCTATGAGTCTGATTCCACAAAAATAAACATGGTCAGCATCACCTTGATACCATTAATACAAATGCCATGAGTCCGATTCCACAAAAATAAACGTGGTCAGCATCCCTTTGATACCATTAATACAAATGTCATGGGTTAGATTATTAAGATCACCACTAGGGGTCCAAATACTCGTGATCTGCTACTTACTTAGCTATGGCCTATACCCCCACCCTACATGACTGCATTCTTGATAAATCTGACCACAAATGTCTCCTCTGTTCCATTAAGCTTTTGGTCCTCTGTAAGGCTAGTGCTACATCTCTTAGGTGGTCTTACCAACTTTCCCAAGAATCACCCACACATGAATCCAGTTGGAAGGGCAGCTTCCTATACCCCTGACTTCTACCAGCATAAGCAAGTCAGTTCCCATCTGGATAAACACATACAGTGCAACACTGGTATCAATAATCTGCATACCAAAACGAAAAACTTAAATACCCATAAGACATCCCATTCCCACCACCTCAGAAATGCATTGAAACAAACCAGCAAACATCTTAAGACTACCATTACTAAATATAAAGAAAAACATAGATTTAAAGTCACCACAGACACCATAGGAAATGACATAGCCTTTTTCAGCTATGTAAGGAAACTAAGAAATAGCTTCCAACAATGCACTGAATTACTTTATAATAATGCCACTCACTTGTATGGAAGGAACAGTAGATAACATGGTGGACAGATTTAATTTGAATTATATCCAAAACATTTTTGGTCAAAGCTTTTGTTACAATCACCTATGCTGGTAAAATAGATAAATTAGTAGAGCTCAATATAACCTCCGACATTGTTTAGTTAGCGGTGTCTCACTGCACTCTGTGTTTGGAGCGCTCCTCTTTGAAATCTGTTTGCTGACATTTAAGCCAGTACCCCAACTGTAATGCTATTCAGGTTTGCTGACAATTGGAAACTTGGTACTGCTATTTGATCTCCCTCTGATACCAAATTGTTTCAAGAGGAGCTGAACTTTGATCATACCTAATATTCAGAAACTAGTCTCACACTGGTAATAAAAGGTCCAACATGGTACTTTTCAGCAAGCAAGCCATTCCTACCTCCTGTTATACAAATGATGCTTCCTACAGACTGACACTGTTATAAAAGACCATAAAACATATGTGGATAAATTACAGTCATCTGAACACCATATCTACCATAGATATATAGTGTTTCTCTCTGGAACCATTGATATCCAAGGGAAATTCCTTCAGCTCTAAATATGTAATTTTTCCACTGTGCCCCTTCTCTTATTAGAGCTATTATTGAATATAATCCCACTTCTACATATATTAAATGAAACACATTACCCAACTAGAAATACCACATTGATTTCTAACTAAGAATACTCAGGTCTTAAGCCCCTCAACTATCCTGAGAGAAATTAGGTTCAGCTGTTCTTGTTTTTTTGTGACCTTTTGGCTGCTTCATAGTAAGCTATGTGTAGCTTTCCGTGGTGTGATGGAACTAGACCTTTTTGATTTCTGTACATCTGCAGGACTAGCAGCATCTCAAATACCCATACAGAAGACCTTTACCCTATATTAAAAAATAACATAACTTACTGGAGACCTAGGTTAATAACCTAACCCATTTCCTAGGCTATGGAACAAACTTCCTGTGTTATAAAGTATAGTAGTAATGTGGTCACCTGTAAAGATGAATAGATGGGTAGCTAGAAATTTACTCCAGGGCATATCTACATGGCCTGCCTAGATAAAGAAGGAGACCATTATTAGTGCCTTTTCTTAAGAGAGTTTAAGGGCTAAACATGTGCTCTCAAAGACTGCTTGCTGGTAACTTCCTATGGTTCTATGGTTATAACATGTTAAGTGAAATGTCATTGTTGATAAAGGGTAGGAAGATAATTATGGATCATTATGGAAGTTTGCAACTTGTGGGTGCTCCATATTGAAATGTCAACACTCGTAACATCAACTGATAACACACCAAAACAAGACTGAAAATCTAGGACAAGGGCATATCTTGAACATCCCTTTTCGCTTTTAAACTTTTTTACAGCCCCCCACCCCCCAAACGTATATACTACAACTCCAAGATCAGCATACCTTGGAGTAAAGTGAATATTCTGACAAATGGCACTCTCAGACTTGCTAGATGTAAGTCCATTTTTTTGGACATTCAGTATCCATATTATGGGTTTCAGTCTTTCAAATGGTTACCATTTGGTTAAGTATTCTACTAGCTCCCTACTAAAATGTCAGCACTTGAAATGCCAAGTGTCAACACGACATGTCGAAAAAAAGACTGAAAACACAGAATAAGATGAGCGGATCTCAAAGACTGCTCTTCTCATTAATTCTTGTTTTTGCAGGGGGTAACCTCCCCCCTACACCACACACACCCCTGAACTTAAATATACCAACTCTGAGATTCCAGTACATTAGAAAAAAGGAATATTCCAAGAAATGACACTTCGGACTTAGTTTATCTAAGTCTGATCTTTTGGCCGTTCACACTTACTCTAGCGGGTCCCAACATTTCAAACAGTTACCTATTCTATCTAACATAGTTACCGGAACAAAAATTGTTTATTTTGTACCTGACAACATTTGCTCATAATGAAATGAGATGGCTGTGAGAAATGCTGGGAGTACAATTGTTAGCAAATGGCAGTGGTAAGGGAAAACGCTAGCACAGCTGCATCAAGGACAGTGAAGGGGACGATTTAACTGCAGGTCCTCATGATGTATATTGAACAGTCAAATGGTTTGGAAAAACAAGACAAGAAGAAGGTCGTTGGAAACAGGGCTGACCAAATAATCAGCCAACATCTGTATGTGGGAGATTTAAATATGGAGTAAAACAGAAAATAAATGAAAGAAAGAGAGACAGAGAAAAAATTAAGAAATGCACAGTTACAGTGGAGTGATAAGGCACAAAAAGTGTATATGAGGGGAGTCCAAGGAATTCCATTTGAAGCAGTGTTAGATGGAGGTGCAGAAGAATAAGGATTTATATTTGAACGGGGCTTTGTCATTTGCAAATTAAACAAATAAAGCTGTGTTAAAACAGGTCAGAAATGGTGAGATAAACCCGCCAGTTTTGCATGTAGTTAAAATTATTTTATTATTTTATTTTACATTTGTTGACCGGGCTAGTCCAACTGGATATATGTCCGTTTTCAGTAGAGGCCCGGGGAGAAAAGCTCCATCAGTTGTACACTTTTATAAAAAGGCATAAATGGTTACATAAGAAAGATAGCAAGTAAAAACAATAATATAATCAGATAAAAAAATACATTGGCATAAAAGTTCACATGACATCATAGCAAGTTAACCAGATAACATAAAAAATAAAGTTTTTTTTTTTGTTAACAAGGGTAATGGAAGAGAGAAGAGTTGGAATTAGTCAGGATTAGTGCAGGAGCAAAGCCAGTGTTTATTGAGATAAATCTTTAGTTGATATTTGAAAAGTTGGAAAGAGGTTAAAGAAGTGATATCAGAGGGTAGTTTATTCCATGCTTTTCCAACAGAGTTGGAGAATAAACTGACACCTGCATTATTGTTAGGTTTGGTAATATTAATCAGAAGTTTATTTGAGGAACGTAGTTGTTGCAGGTTGTTGTATGGAGAAATAAGGCTAGTAAGTGTTGGTGTGTTGGTTGGCTGATATAGAATCTTATAAGCAATTAAGATCTGTTGAAGTACAAGTTGGTTAGGAAGTTCAATCCAGCCTAGTTCTTTTAGGTTCAAGCAGTGATGAGTTCTAAAAGGAGATCCAATAGCGAATCGAGCTATGTTATGATAGGATGTTTCTAGTTTCTTCATGTTGTTTTTGGAAAGATTAGTGTAAATGGGGGAAGCATAGAGAAGAGTGGAGATTAGGTGAGATCTAGCAATGGTGGACCTTGCTGTGGGTGTTAGGAAAGGTTTGATTCTGTAAAGGGATCCTATTTTTTATTAACTAATTTTATGGTGTTGTTGATGTGAGAGTCAAAGTTGAGGTTATTATCAATAGTTATCCCTAATAGTTTTGTGGTCAAGTCAGGAGAGATGAGTGTTCCGTCAGTGGATGTAAGAGTAAAGTAAGGTGGAGTAGATTTACAGTAGGTGAAAAAAGTAATAGTTTTGTTTTCTTGGGGTTGAGGAGTAGACAGCGGTAAGAGAACCATTGTTCTACAGCACTGAAAGCTTTTTGAGTAAGTGACTGGAGTTCTGTATGAGAGTTAGCAGAGCAGATTATAGTTGAGTCGTCCATATTGTATACAGGTAGTATATGGGATAGCAGATTGAAGGTCATTAATAAAGATAGAAAATAGCAAAGGGCCTAGGATAGAGCCTTGAGGTACACCTAAGGAGATAGGTAGAAGATTAGAAAGTGAGTTTTTCCAAAGTACTGCCTGCTGACGATTTTCTAGGTAAGATGCAAACCAGGACAAGGCAAGATGATCAAGAGCCAGTGATTGTAGGATATGTAGTAAAAGGTTATGATTCACCATATCAAAAGCTTTGGATAGGTCGATGAAGACAGAGGAAGATAGATAGTTGTTGTTACGGTTAGTGTTAATGGAGTTAGTGAAGGAGAGTAAAGCAGTAGTGGTACTGTGTGAGGGTCTGAAACCATGCTGACAGTTAGAAAGTAAGTTGTTGTTGAGAAGGTGATTTAATACTTGTTTGTGAATACATTTTTCCATGATTTTTGCGATTGGTGAGAGGAGAGCTATTGGACGAAAGTTAGAGAAATCATTAGAGTTTCCTCCTTTATGTAGTGGGATGATATGAGATATTTTCCAGATAGAGGGAAGATTCCTTCCTTTATAGATCTATTGATCAGGATGGAAATAGGGTAGGCTAAGGCTTTGGCACCTATCTGTAAGAATTCTGCAGGCAGTTTGTCTGCAGAGGGAGTGGTGGGTTTTAACTTTAGGAGCAATGATGTGATAAAGGAGGTAGAGACTGGTTGTAATTGGAGTGTAGGAGGTGGATTTAATGTGGATGGAGGAAGATTTGAGGTATCAGGAGATAGATGACTAGCTAGTGTTTGGATAGTGTTTGTGAAGAATGAGTTGAAGTCATTTGCTGTTTGTTTAGGGTTTTCTGGGTTAGAGTCCTGGGGATTAGGTGTAATGGAGTGGCCTGGAGACAGAAGATTATTAATACTGGCCCAGAATTTTTTAGGTTCCTTATTAGTGATGTTCTGCAGCTGAAGGTAATAGTTTTTTTTTGTCTGTCAGGATAGCTCTTTTAGTGCTGTTTCTAAGCTCTCTAAATTTTTGACAATCAGTTTGATTTTTAGTGGTGCGCCATTTTGACCATGATTTATTTCTAATAATGATTTTATGCCTAGTATTATTAGTTAGCCAGGGTGCTACTTTTGATTTGGTTCTGATGGTACGAGTTGGGGCATGTTGGTCTAGAATTGATAAGAATGTAGAGTTAAAGTAATCTACTGCTTCATTAAGGGGAAGATATTTCAATGAGGACCAATTACAATATTTTAGATCAGCTAGAAAATGTTCTGAGTTAAAAGTCTTTTTTGTTCTTAGTGTTCTAAGTGTGGCAGGTAAGGTTAGGTTGATTTTGTGTCTAATGACATAAGTTAAAGAATGGTCGCTTAGATCATCTGGAAGGGTACCGGACTGGTAGGTTTGTTGGGGAGTATTAATCAGAATCCAGTCTAGAATAGATTCATGGTTGTTGGATTTATCAGTTCTGGTTGGACAGTTAATGAGTTGAGAGAAGCCATATAGGTTTATGTGGGATGTAGGGTTTATACTATTAAATGAATTCCAATCAATGTTAAAGTCACCTAGAACTACTGTTTCTTGGGGGAGGTTGTTTGACAGCAAGCTCAGGATGCATTCTAGAGTGTTAGTGTTATTTCCTGGGGGGAGATATACACAAATTATGTTAATAGCTTTATTATGGTTGATTTGAAGTTTTGAGCTGATTACTTCTGCATTATTGTCCTGAGTAAGGTTAAGATTTATAATACTAATTTGTAGTTGTGCTTTGTACAGAATTGCTACGCCACCTCCCTTTTTGGTTTTACGGTCCAGTCTAAAGATATTATACCCGGGAGGGGTAATTTCATTATCCTTAATGGTAGGTTTTAGCCAAGTTTCTGATAAACATAAGATATCAAAATGGTGAACATCTAAAAGGGCATGGAGTTGAGAGATCTTGTTACAAATGCTACGTATATTAAGATGAGCTATGGTGAGAGAGTTGGTATAAGTGTTTGATGATATAGGAGAATCTTTGTCTTGTTTAATATAACTATTAGTGTTTGTGCTATTTGGGCCAGGGTTAGGGTGAATGTCCCCATCCAATAGTGATTGAAACAATAAGAAATATTGGAGCTGGGACTGTTTATGTAGGATGTCAATATATTTTTTATTTCTTTGTTTGCTTAGCTTAGGGTAAGCAAGTTTGTGGTGTTTGGTAGATATGTAGTTAGGTATGGTAGGAAGATTTAATGTGGTGACAATGATGTGACAGCTGACGAAAGAAAGCAGAGAGGAATGAAAGTGAGGAAGCTCTGTGGGGAGAAAAGCAGCATTGTTCCCTTCTGTGAAGAATACCTCTTAAATGTACCTCATTATAAGGAACAGTGCACACATGGTCTTAAAAATTCCATATTCCACACTGTTCCACATTGAAAGAGCCTCTCACATATTTAGTGTAAAGATTTTTTTTGTGTATAAATATCCATTGTAAACAATATTAAATGTTATTGATTCATCCAAAGACTTTGTTTCAAGCATGAAGAAACAGTTATTAGCCATGCTGTGAGTTTCTGGTTGAAGTTGCATGTAAGCACGCCACACTTTGCCCATTTGTTACATGTTTTGAGAGCGAGTGTTTTACATTTTGGAGATGGGAGGTTGAAACCTGTCCTGAAATGTTTGCAGGATTGTAAAGTAATCACAGCAAAAGTCAAAATGAAATGAATAGTTGTTATTGCAAACAGAATGTAGTAAAGCATTTCCTAACACTCTTCTTTTGTCCATCAGTAGGGAGTCTTTAGAAATGCTTAGCTATTCCGTAAAGTTATCCTGTGTCTTTATTTCACTAGTTGAATAAAATATGGCTAAATTTGTATCCTAGATACATATTTTGAGAAAAAGCATTACTGATGACATCAAACATTTTTCACCTTGGAGTCCTTTAAATAAGTATCCAGTAAAACAGAGAACACTAAGAATAACTGGCAGGGATGTAATATATTGAACTAATTCTAAGGTTGCATTATGTTGCAGTATCTTTGGGTCTGCACAGAGACAATTATGGTAGAAGTCCTCTCTAACTATCTATTTGTTATTTGTCATGTGATAGTATATTACGAGTGGAACTAAGGTAGATAATTACTAAAGGAATTGCTCTATTAGGTAG